>NW_018128133.1:435698-454568 GCF_001952655.1 Monopterus albus
TATGGTGTTGAAAACTGGGGAAATACATACATAAGCTCACTTCAACCATTGTATATATTACAAAAAAGAGTGATAAGAATTGTGCATAAGATGGGGTATAGGGATCACACCAATGTAGCTTTCATACAGTCTAAATTGTTAAAATTTTTTGATTTAGTGGGATATAAGACTGCTGTGTTTTTGTATAAAGCCAGGAACAATTTATTACCTGGTGGAATTCAAAAACTATTTAATGAAGGGGAAGGGGGATACAATTTAAGGGGTCAGTTAAATTTAAAAATTCATGCTATACGTACAACCAAAAAAAGATTTTGTATTTCCATAAGTGGGGTAAAACTATGGAATAATTTAAGTGTGGACATAAAAAATAGTAATAGAATTGACGAGTTTAAACATAAATATAAAGGTATGTGTCAATCAAGATATATGCAAGAACAGGCTCAATGATTAATTAGATGGAACATTGTGGGTGTGGTGTACATTTTGTAACCATTCTTTAGTATATTACTTGTGTGATGTAAGAATGTTAACACTGTTATATTCTTTTTTTAGTATAATATGTGTGTGCGTAGAAGTGAATCATTTACTGCTTGCAAACCAATGATGGTAAGATGATGTCATGGGGTAGGACTGGATAAGTCTGACTTCTTCCTACTCCTTTCAAGCATGTACTAGGTATAACCAAATTGATATTGGATTATGTGTAAAATTATGTGTGTTGTCATATCAACTGTTTTACATGCTTGAAAGAATAAATCAAATCAAATCAAATCAAATCACTAAATCTGACAAAGGTAGTAAAATAAAACTGGCAGTAAAATAAATTGGTTAACCATCAACTAAGTGTTTTAACAATTACACTTCTGTGGAAGCGCTGCTCTCTATAACATATCGGGGATACTCACTCAGCACAAACAGTCTTGCCAGCAGAGGTATGTGCAGACACAAGCACAGACTGGTTGTTGTCAATACATAAGATGGCCTCACGCTGGAATGGGTCGAGGATAAATGGGTACTCCTGCAAAATGAACAATTTTAGAACACAGGTGTTAAAAGTCACTGTGAAACAACCAGGGTGGGCAGTTTCACTTGCCACAAGGTTCCTGTATATAGACTGAAAAGGTAAACTGTAGGGGTGTGACAAGATCTTGTGCCGTATGATTTCACGATATTAAAATGTGTCTGCATTGATAGATAAACAAAAACAGTTTAACATCCAGTACTAACGAAAATGCATGCCGTGTTGTTATGGTGCGTTAACTATGGATCAAATTCGACAATGAATGCTTATGCTCACAAAGCAAACAAGAGAGTCTTCTTCCTGTGGGTGTCCACTGTAGAACTGAATTGATATTCATTACAGGATGATTAGTTAAAACAATCCAAAATGCACCTGCACTGTTTTGCATTTTGTGACTTTCAGTCAAATAAAAGATTATTTTTCCAGTCATACATTTTGTCACTGAAGATTTCTGAAAAACTGTGTTACAATATATTCTCTTCCTCATGAACCCAATATCATATATGGTCTCATCTTGTGAGCTCAGTGTATCATCACACCCCTAGTAAACTACTTTTTTCAGCCTTCATACCAAACATAAAGGAAATACAACAAAAACGGTAAATGATACCAAACACATGCATGTTTATAAAAGCAGTCAACTGTGTATTTGGTCAAGCTAAATTAATCCCACCAGCAGAAGACCCAAGTTAAAACCTGAATATACCTTGGCTGCTTTCCCCACTCGAGGTCTTAGTGGTTTATATTCATCACCAGCAGGAAGAGCGACCTGTTGAGGAAGGACCATATGTTTGAACTATAAAATTTAAACAGCTGAACTTGAGAAATTGTCACTTGATGTACTGTGTTTACCTCATGGGAGCATCCTTCCACGGTCTCAACTTGCTCCACCTTCACTTGGGGCATAAATTCTGCAAGACTTAAGTAAACAAAGATTTGCATATCAACAGACAGACGTTATAATGGTTCCTTAGTACCATGTAGAGCCACACAGTAATAAAATGTACTTCACCCTACTTTAGGTCATTTGTAGTGACTGTCTCATGCCGAGGTTTCTTCCCAAACACCACCTCCTCTCCACCGTCACTGTCTGCCTCCCTCTTGGTCGGGGCAGGTGGACCAGCATCCTTGTCAGTGCCATTTTTACCTGCAGCTTTCCTAGAAAAAACATAGGACCTGTCTGGATCTAGTTCCATTTTTAATCGTTACACAGTTCGTGGTACAGTCCTTTACGTACTTATTTTAAACACCATTAATATACGAACATCCAATAATTTACCCTAGTTCCGGAGCCACAGGGGCAGATTTACTTTTGCTTGTGTTACTTTGCTGTTCATCGTCAAACACGCTGAATAATCCTTCGCCAAACGCGTCTGCCATGATTATCGGAGAGAAAGTTCCCACAATGCAACACGAGGTTGTGTCCTGAATGTGACGTTCACGTCGTATCTTTCAAATCAGAGTACAGTGGCAAAACCCGTCCACATCAGCCACCGACTTGTAAAGTCAGGTCGGAGATATTTCCCACTTGGTTAGAAGAAATACAGACATGTCAACACAGTGTTTAAAGAATGACAGCACATGTACCATCGATATAGTAATTTGTGCACTAATAAAATCGATTTAGCTAATTTTATTGGCGCTATACGATCACTGATTGTGTCTGTGTATTTATTGCTATTCCCATTCTCTCGATATGCGTGAATGCAACATTGTACATCCGCTACGGTAGCCGTATGGTCCAATAATGTCAGGAAAACGACGAAATTCATATTAGCGTTGCTTTTGTATTCTTTTTAAATTTCTCCATTGCAGGACCTTGCTGATATATTTGGTATTTTATAGCCACATAAAAGAGCCAAAGATAGGTCGGGTTTGGTGACTTAATGGGTGGAAAGAAGAAGAAGTCGGCAGCGCAACCGGCACTCGGGAGCAGCAGCTACGGCCAGGACTGGAACGGGGAACGGTGTGGCGGAGGAACCGAAGAAACAGCCACCCGGCAATAAGATGACCAGACCAACCAGGGAGAACAAGGCAAAAGGTGGTTTGCTAGCATGACAAATACCCCCCAGACTCTGTTTGGCTCCACTGTATTTGGTTCAAAGTTTCAGAAACATCATTGTACCGCTATATACATACAACCAGGCACATAATGTTACAGTGTGACTGTTGACAAGTGTTAATAATATTGTGTCCAGTCATGTAGACAATGATTTAATCATACTCTCACAATTAACATGCATTGCTCTGTTTTGTCCTTACTCCAGCTCCGAAGACGTACAGTCTTTCCAACACTGCCCAGGTTGACACAGGTGGGGTCTCGGACAAGTCAATTCTCAAAGTAAGTCAGCTGCTGTGGCCTGCTGGTGATTGCCATGTAGTATGGTATTAGACCTTTTGCTTCCAACATAAAATGGTAGTTATAGAATTATTAAAACATATGATCACAGCTGACTGGCACTTGACTGTTTTCTAAAATTAATGTTGTTGTTTCTACATATTTTATTTAATATAGGTTGCAATTCAAGCTGATCTGGAGAAGAAGATCATCAAGCTGATCAATGACTTCCAGCCTGAGAATGGGGACAAAGGGACCATATCAGGCAGACTTACCAGCAAGAAATTACTGGTAAAGAAAAATGTTCCCTTTGATTTTTCACAGTTGCTACATATATACATTTGTAATTGTGACACATTGTATTCAGGTTAGATCTCTCTTAATGTGTTTGCAGGACTTGTACACAGCACTGCAGAAGTTCAACTTTAAGAGAGAACACATCGAAGAGGCGATGAAGAGCAGTGTGCTGTATGGAGGGGATCTCCACTCAGCTCTTGACTGGCTCTGCCTCAACCTCAAAGATGGTGAACAAGTCATTTGGTTCTCATCACCTTAGAGCTATTGAGGTTACAAGACTGTCAAAACTTTGATGTCATTAATTTATTGTCTGTTATACCAGATGAGCTGCCAGAAGGTTTCAGCCAGCAGATGCAGGAGGAGAGTCAGAGGAGCAGGCCCAAGTTTCAGCCTCCTGCTCAGAAGAAACCTTCAGCCCTGAGCCCCAAAGCACCGAGCAACACCCACAACAAGACCACTAAGGTTTGTGTGTTGGCTAGACAGATGCATACGGTCACATTATGTCGTATCTTATAAGTGTGCATGGTATTTGCCAGGCCACTGAGAAGGATGAGGCTGCAAGCGTGAAGGACTGGATCTTGAGGTATGCAGAGCAGAGCAGTGAGGAAGAGGAGGAGGAGGAGGAAGAAGGAGGGAAGAAGAATGTGCACAGTCCTGAAGTAGAGGAAAAATTTGATCCAGTAAGTAAAATTAAAGCTGAGTTTTTATTTAATATTTTCTCGCAGGCAGCATCACTGGCACCCTGGCAGAGTGTAGCACGTGGCCGCAGCCTGTTGAGTTGATGACGGTGACGCAATTATCTTTTGGCCCAACGACAGGCGACAGCAACAAAGTTATGAGTCAAAAATGGATAGAAAGCGCAAAGGCGGTGCTGAAAAGGCTCGAATAAAAAAGAAAACAGCTCTAGAGGCTGACGCGGCCAAATGAACAAAATTGAGTACATTTTTCGTGAAAATTAATGAAGACGATAAGACGGCTGGTAAGTTCACGTTATACTAATGCAAAACAACGTTGTATACAAACCACGTCCATGCTTATGCATCAAACTTTTCTTGTACTGTCACTGTTCAGCAGACAGCAGCCCCTATAGTTCAGTTTGCCGTTAATGTTAAAAGTGAAGAGGCTGGTCCAGTAGCGTTGCCAAGGACCATGCAGTCATGAGCCCAACACAACAGAATTAGAAGAATTATTAATGAAGAACATGGTGGTGTACACCTCACTGATCAATAAAACCAGTGGCATCGTAAAGACACTAATGCCCTCACTGTGGACGACACAGGTAAGCTTTTGTACCACAGTGTGTGAATAAGCAAACATATTAGTAGGATCATTCCAGTTCAAATCAAATAAATATTCATCCATAAAATTTTATATACTGGCTTTCGTAACTACAACTCTATCTTTTTCAGAATAAACATTAGCATAATCTAAAATTTGAGCCGGGGACCTCTGCTGTTGAAATGACACAGAATGACTCAGTTACAATATAGTTACTATACGCCCGGCCCAAATGTTACAAGTGACCTATTAATGTTTTAGTCAAATATAAAAAGCCCACAATTGCAAGGGAATAGGATAAATGTCATATGAAATGAGCCTGCATATTTTGCCATTTGTATATTTTAATTCACTTTGATTAAATTTTATTTGAACGTCCTTTCCATGTCAAATATGTTAAAGGTTACAGAATGCTTTTTATTGTGATTAAATACAGACACACTTAAGGCTACGGATACAGAAGGAAGTGTGAAAGGGAGAGCAGAGTCTACTCAGGGACAAATAAAAGAGCCAACAACCCAGCAGCAGACCCCAGAACCACTAGCTAGGAACAAGATAGATGAAGATGATTACTTTGCTCAACCTCAGCCAAAAGATATACATACATTTTTTTCTTATCATCCTCAACAACCCCAAAATGTTCCTATACCAAAGGTTTTCAATAGTAAAAATGGAACAAACTGCAAGTGGTTGAGTTACTGTGGAAAAAGAAACTATCTCTGTACTGTTCTGTTTGTTTGGCATTTGCACCTTTGGTATGTGATGGCCCTTTCATAAAGGGCATGAAAGACTGGAAACACGTTCACCAAAGGATAGTGGAACACGAAAGATGTAAGACACACAGAGATTGTGCAGATGCTTACTTTATGAAAATACAAAATGCAGATGTGAAAAGCCTGTTGACTGGCAACCAAATGTCATTATGTGCTGAAAAATAGAGAGCAAAACTTGTTCCTCCTGTAAAAACTGTCATCTGTGTTTATCTCATCCTCTCAGTACAATCTTCTAACTGATGCCTACCATGTGATTGGACTCGCCTTCAAGTTGTTATTAATATTGTCCACCACACAAGTAGCCTGTGAGAGAAACTTCTCAACTGTGAAATTCATAAAATAACAGGCTCAGGAGCACTTTAACCCAGAAAAACCTTAAGGCATTCGTGCTCATGTGCACTGAGAAAGAAATTCTCATGTCTTTGGACAATGACACTGTGATAAACAAAATTGCAGAGACCAGTCCACTACTCAGGCACTTATTAATTTTTTAGAGCTGGCCATGTTGCGTTGAAGATGCACTTAGGCAGATGAAACAGATTAGAAAGAAAAAGATTCATGCAGATAACAGTGCCATTATTGTTTTATTCTTTATTTGTGTTTGAGGGTTGATATCCACAGTACAAACAATTTTGCACACTATTTACAGTATTTATGTTATTTTTGTGAGAAATATTTGTTGTAAAATGTATTTTATTATACTTATATTTATGTGAACACAACTCATTACAAAAAAATAGATTGATACCGTCTGTTAAAAACAGTTAAAAACTTTGTTTTGTAAAGAATAGCCTACCGTTAACTGCTCAAATAAATATTAACTGTCAATCGACACTTAGCTTTATTTGCACTAATTTGGAAATTAAACATTTGAAAAATATAAAGAATGACAAGGCTGCAGAGAGCAGTGTACTATTACATACTTATATACTTAGCTTTTAACTAAGCGTTATTTTAATATAGTCAGTAAAGTGGGCCGGTCTAAGTCATAAAACTCCAGGGCTGACAATGAGTCCCACTCCGGCCCTGGTTACATCTGTATGGTGAACACTGGAGCTGGCGTTTTGCATAGTTGAAAACATTCACCATACTTTTATTTAGAAATGTTGATCACATCAGTGACAGCTTAAAATTTCTTTTCATAGCATTTATATGACATTAGAAAACTGTGTTGTTGTGGTACATTAAATACTACATTTAATGTCTTTAAGTATGTGGCATGATGTCACTGTTCTAAGAGCGTGTTATTTCTTGCTATGTAGAATGACAGGTATTTGGTCCTTACTGCTCAGCTTTATGACTCTAAAGAAATGGCAGCTGTGGCCAAGACCAAAGAAGACAAGGCAGGCCAAAGGATGGCACAGGACAGAATACGCATCATACAGCAAGGTAAGTGTGTGGCTACAGACTTTACTGCAGAGGTTAATATTTTTATCTAATTAACTCCTAACTTTTCAAGAAGCAACTTTTACAGTTTCATGATATCTATAAAGCATCAGTCAGACCATACAAAACAAAAAACTGAATATAAACAACCAAATCTCCAACCCAAAGAAATTGTTTAACATATAATAGTTTATCATAATTTGTTATTTTGCCTTTTTTTTTCACCTAGTGTTTTCCCTTTTTTAGAAATGAAGCAACTGGAGTCTCATCCCATGTTCAATCCAGCGATAAAAGTGTCGGATGTGCCTCAGAAGGAAAAGAAAACGGTTCCTTTTAATGAAGACAAAGAAGAACTTGGCTTCAGCTTATTTGATCAGGCTGAAAAGGACCCTCCTGCTGACAAAGGTTCATCTTGCATCTTCTGAGTCAACTTAAAATTCATTCATCAAGTGACTGTAACACTACCAGATATATAAAATACTGTCATTTCATTTTCCTTCTCAGTTGTGAAAAACAATGAGCCAAAGGACATTCGCAATTTTGACTACACAGCTCGCAGCTGGACAGGAAAGTCTCCCAAACAGTTTCTCATCGACTGGGTTCGAAAGAACCTGCCCAAGAGTGCACCACCAGCTTTTCACAAGGTTGCTGCTGGGAGATTCTGGAGATGCAAGTAAGTGTGTGTGTGTGTGTGTGTGTGTGTGTGTGTGTGTTCTTGTACTTGCTATATAGTGAGGACCAAAAAAGTATTTTTAACTTCGGAGTGAGGACATTTTTGCTGGTCTTCACATTCTGAAACAGCTTTTTGAGGATTAAGACTTGGTTTTAGGGTTCAGGTTAGAATTAGGCTTAGGTTAGGCACTTAGTTCTGATGGTTAAAGTTAGAGTAAGGAGCTAGGGAATGCATTATGTCAATGAGTGTCCTCACAAAGATGGAAGTACAGGTGTGCGTCCCTTTTGCAATATACTAAGAATCCCTTATACAAAACAATGGAATAACTAGCAATAATTGAATTTAGTAGTAACATGATGTCTTTGCACCTATAAGGGTGCGTGTTCAGAGGGCAGATGATGTGCTGGAAGTTTGTCCAAACATTCTGACTGAGGACAGCATGCAGGCTCAACATCTGGCAGCCACACTGGCGCTCTACAACCTGGTTAAAGGACAGGTACTACTTATAACCTAGCAACAGATACCACAGTTATGCTGGTTTGGCTTCTTAGAATTTACAGTTGCGTACTTGTAGCTTTATTTTTGTGACTGCCCCCAATCTCTTCACACTGTCTCTTAATCTTCAACTCTCAGTCAGTGCACCAGCTCCTTCCTCCCACCTACAGAGATGTGTGGCTGGAGTGGAGGGACAGCGAGCAGCAGCAACAGGAAGAGAGCCGCACTGCTGCCAACAAACCTCGAGACCAGTTCATCTCCCGGCTTCTGACCAGACTCAAACAGCAGCAAATCCAGAGCCAAGGGCAGGGGTCTGGATCCCAAGGCCAGGTGGGGCTGGGTTGGGCTGCAGATGAAGAGCCGGAAGAGTCCTGGGAGATCCTGGCTGGTCTTGATGCTGGGGAACCTGGAGAAGAACCAGAGGACAAGAGTGAGAAAAGGGGGGGGAGGAAGGATGGGACAGGAGCACTTGAGGCATCCAGGGAGCTCCTAATAAAGCTGAAGAAGTCCCCACTGGCCCGTAGACTGCGGGTAGATACACATAATTGTTCTACAGTTTACCATAATAAAAAGTTTATGTTCCGCTTACAATAAACCAATTAATTTAATGAGTACCTTTACCTTTAAGGCAGAGCGGGAGCAGCTTCCTGTCTTCCAACATCGGCATGGTGTCTTGGAGGCTCTGCAGCGCCACCCCGTGGTGGTGGTGGCCGGTGAGACTGGCAGCGGAAAGAGTACTCAGATTCCTCAGTTCCTGTTGGAGGAGCTTTTGACAGGGGGAAAAGTGGCACGGCCCTGCAACATTGTGGTTACTCAGCCCCGAAGGATATCTGCCATGAGCCTGGCCTGCAGAGTCAGCCAGGAGCTCGGCTGCGAGAATGGACCAGGGTCAAGGGTAAAAATACATTTTGACTTGGGGCCCTTAAACTTAAGCTGATTGGATGTATTTTTGCTTGATTTAATGATCGTGTTGCAATTGTTTTAGTTGTCGCTGTGCGGATACCAGATCCGGATGGAGAATCAGTCTGGGGAGTGGACCCGCCTGCTGTACTGTACTACCGGAGTTCTGCTCCGGAAGCTACAGCATGACAGACACCTCAGCTCCCTGACACACATCATTGTAGATGAGGTACTGACAGTTTTTGATTAAACAATATTTGCACATTGTAAATGTCTTTGCACTCTTCAAGTTGCCATATTAAAAGTCTTTTCCAACATCAGGATACTATATTTGTCCTTTTTTTTTTAAATTAAGTGTCCATTTTTTTTGTTACATGACACAGTCAAACCTTCCCAAGGGCTTAATTTGATCAACACAAGTGTGTTTGAAGAAGAAAATGTTTTTCAATTGCTGATTGCAGTTTAATTATGTTAGTTTGTTACACAAACTGTTCAAAGCCCTTTTGAGCCTTTGTCAATATTTTTTTAAACTGTAGAATGTGTGACAGCCACATGCCGCCAATAGCCTTGTGACTAACAAAACAGAGGGTTGGAAAGCATCTCACATTCTTTTTCTCAGGTGCACGAGCGCAGTGTCCAGTCAGACTTCCTGCTAACCATACTGAAAGACGTTGTTATGAGGAGATCAGACCTGCAGTTGATCCTCATGAGTGCTACAGTCGACTGTGGCAAGTTCTCCAACTACTTCAACCGCTGTCCAGTGATCACCATTCCTGGCAGGACGTTCCCAGTGGAGGTGAGCTTGAACCCTTTGTGTTTACATTTGTATAGAATATAATTGAACTATATGTAGTTTAATTGCTAATTTTATTTTATGCTGTTTTAAATGCTTTGGAGATGGTTATCAGCTGCACCGGTTTTTGCATTACATCATGTCACAGATGCACTTTTGAATTGTAGCCATTGAACCTGAAGCTGAACAAAAATGAACCCGGAAACATGGGAAAGGAAACAGGAAGAAATGTTTGCAGGTTCCTGTGATTTTGTGTCCAGGTATTTCACTTAGAAGACATAGTGGAGCAGACGGGATACATCCTGGAAATGGACTCAGAGTATAGCCAGAAAATTCTTGAAGAAGAAGAGGAAGTCAGCATCTCTGTCACCCAGAAAGGTGGCAAGACTTTACAGCAGCAGGTAACACCAGGTTCTCTGCAGTGCTTTTATGTGTGACAGTGTATATCCCCTGGCATTAATTTATATCTTGGTTGTTGTTGCTCTAATATCAGCAACCAAGCCTAATATTTGAACAGGTACAACTGGATTTCAAATCTTAATAATGTGTAATATCTATAAATAAGTAAGCATCAGTAAAAGCTGACATTTTAGAGAAAAAAGTCATCCTTGGTGTTGTTTGCTGTTAATTTAGGACTGTGTGGGTGTGGTTTGATCAGATTTGATTAATAGTGGCCTGGAAACATCAGCAACCCACAACTCGCTTCAAATTTTGATTCAAATATTGCTAAATCGTGAATTGGGTACATTTTCTTTTTCAAACCAAGAACAGAGAAATATCCACAACAGTTTGAACTCTGGCGGGTTTTCATTTAAGACCACATTACTCATGAGAAACTGGGTTGTCACTGCCTTTAAAGTAACATGTTTGATTATAGGGCACGACACTGTGTATGTGTTACTATGTGTGCTTTTGTCTGCTCCAGGATGTGATAGTGAAGGACTCCTCCTCAGGCTGGGACCTGGGGCCTGACCTTGACCACTTCAGTAGCAGGACCCGGCAGGTGCTGCAGTATATGAACCCTAATAAGATCAATATGGACTTGCTGGTTGACCTCATTGACTACCTAGGTACAACATATCATCATGCTTGTTTCAGACAGCACATAGGACATATTTACACATGTTTTGGTCTTATTTCTGTATTCTTTGGTGTTTGTTCTAGACAAATCCCCACAGTTTGCAGAGGTGGATGGAGCCATTCTTGTGTTCCTCCCGGGTCTGGCTCACATCCAGCAGCTTTATGACCTGCTGTCCTTAGATAAGAGGTTTGGGGACAAAAACAGGTGACATACACACCTAGCATAGTACTGCATGGTCTAATGTACTGTAATTTAATATACACTCTACCCCTTTGTTACTTTTAGGTACCAGATCGCTGCTCTTCACTCAACTTTATCATCCAAGGACCAGGCTGCTGCCTTCACAGTGCCCCCTGCTGGGATTAGGAAGGTACTACCAAACATGTTACAGTATTATAAAGTGGAGTACAGTCAAGATAATGTAATAGGATTCAACACCATTTTCTATCTCTGATTGAAAAAATACTATCAGTCCTAAAAATCCCTACTGCTATTCTCTGCTTTGTCTCTCTTTCAGATTGTGTTGTCGACTAACATCGCTGAGACTGGTGTGACTATTCCTGATGTCGTGTTTGTCATTGACACTGGGAAGACCAAAGAAAATAAGTAAGGGCTCATGAGCACAAAAATTCTGTCACAATATTGTTAATATGTTACAAAGGTTTATTGCAGCCTCCACTAGAACCACTGGAAAAACACAAGTGACGTTAGCTGTAGAGAGACTTACCTCCAGTTGGTTGTCTTCTCAGGTACCATGAAAGCAGCCAGATGAGTTCTCTGGTGGAAACTTTTGTTTCCAAAGCCAGTGCCCTACAGAGGCAGGGGAGAGCGGGACGTGTCCGAAATGGCTTCTGCTTCAGACTTTACCCAAAATACAGGTGTGCTCATCATTCACTGTGCAGAAATGGGATGAACACAAAACAGGAAAACAAATAATTTCCCCTTGAATATTAATCAGGAAAGGACAACTACATATGCCCTAATTTTTCTTTTAGGTCATGTGCTGATCGTTTCTGCTCTTGTTTAACCTCTCTGACCTCAGGTTTGATGCATTCATGGATTACTCCATTCCTGAGATACTACGGGTCCCACTGGAGGAGCTCTGTCTTCACATTATGGTATATAGACCACACTCAGGTGCAGAGAGACAGAAATAAATATTCACACAAACATTACTGACGTTTCCATCCGAGGTGTTTTTCTAACTCCTCCACTGCACCCACTGGTAGAAATGTCAGTATGGCTCACCGGAGGAGTTCCTGAGCCGGGCACTGGATGCTCCTCAGCCTCAGTCGGTCAGTAACGCCATCAGCCTGCTGAGGAAGATCGGTGCGTGTCACCCCAACAGTCATCTCCTCACCCCTCTGGGACACCACCTGGCAAGTTTGCCTGTCAATGTGAAGATTGGCAAGATGCTCATCTATGGAGCCATCTTTGGCTGCCTGGAGCCCATAGTACGTCCCACTTCCTTTTCATTAAGAAAACAAACACTGTAATTATTGGCATTTTATTATTATTACTACTACTATTAATATAGTATGTCAGTTATATATTTTTAATCATGACTAGTTTCATATCTTGCCATGAATATTACTAAAAGCTTTGTTTCAGGCAACCATCGCAGCAGCCATCAGTGAGAAGTCTCCCTTCTCCACACCAATGAATAGAAAGGAGGAAGCTAACCTGGCTAAAGCGACACTGGCAGTAGCTAACTCTGATCACCTCACCATATACAATGCATATCTGGGGTAGGGACTATTTATAAACCTTTCTCTGTGCTTCTCTCTGTGCTTTAGGCTGACCTTTTTCTTGTGTTAACCTGTCACACTGTCAGGTGGAAGAACTCACAGACGGAGGGTCAGAGAGCAGAAATGTCCTACTGTAGGAAACGCTTCCTTAATCGAACGTCTCTCATTACAATAGAGGTATCACGTACATGGAAATACTCAGAACTTCTCTTCACTTATCTTTTCTTCCTCCCCGTTCTAATTCCACATGTATCTTCCATTTAGGATGTGAAGCAAGAGCTGATGAAGATGATGGAGCAGGCAGGTTTCTGGTCATCTCGCTCTTCCTCTTCTCACTTAAAGCTGCATGCGGCTTCGCTCTCTAAGCAGCAGATCTCTGTCCTGAACGCAGTGCTGACAGCAGGCCTCTACGACAGCGTGGCCCGGGTTTTGTGCACCCCCTCCGTGGATGTGCTCGAGCGAGTGGCCTGCACTGTGGAGACCCCTCAAGGCAAAGCACAGGTCCATCCCTCGTCTGTTAACCGCAATCTGCAGACACATGGCTGGCTGCTGTACCAGGAGAAGGTATGGCTGAGGAGTGTGTGTGTGTATGTCTGTGTAATATCTTTTTAAGTCTTTTCCTGAAAGATGTTGATCCACAGGTGAAGTACACCAAGATCTACCTGCGAGACACCACTCTGATATCTCCGTTTCCTGTGTTGCTGTTTGGAGGCGACATTGAAATTCAGCACAGAGAGAGGCTCATCACACTGGATGGATGGATCCACTTTCAGGTCAGAGGTCACCGAGGTTGCTTCGGGTTCACATAGTTCGTTCAGTATTGTCAGAAGTAGCCATGATGTCTTTTATCCTTTCCTCTTTGAACTCTTCTTATAAGAGCAGCAGTTGTGTAGTTGTGTGTAGATTCACAAATTAGCAGAAAAATGATTTTTTTCAGCATTTATATGCAATTTTTTTTTCCAGTTTGAGATCCTTAATACTGTGCGCACAGGCTCACTGCAACACAGCAGAGTCACTAATGTTATTGATTACACCTGTGCTTAAGGCCTATTTAATTAATTCTGTGTTCCTTGATAAAGGCTCCTGTACGGATTGGTGTGATCTTCAAACACCTGAGGAAACTGATGGACTCTTTGCTTGCAAAGAAGCTGGAGAATCCTAGGATGAATCTGGAAGGTAAGCCCAGGCTTCATAATATGTACAAGAGATTATGTAGCAAATTCAAAAATGCTTGCACTGAAAAACCTAATTCATGCATTTTCTTTTGATTCTGAGACCAATGAATTGTTAGATTAACAGCATTTCAGTTGCTCCCTGCGCTGTTGCTGTGCAGGGACCACCTGGTTTTATTCCATTTTTCTGATTGAACAAATCCCATAAAAGCCCAAAGCCAATAAGTCACCCATATTGACATAACTTGTGTAGCCAAAGCCTGATAATAGTTTATTCCTCCATGCCATGGACCTCTTTTGTTGTCCAAAAACATCAGTTATTGAGACACTTCACTATGGTGAATATGGGCACTGTCGATTTATTCTGAGCCAATCTACACATTAATTTAAAAACCACCTGTTATAGAATATTTTAAGTATTGTAATGCAAGTTAAAAAACTAAAATCAATATTATAGGGCTTTCTTTTTCATATTTCTTTTTCATCTTTCTGCTGCAGATGAGAGGACCATCCAGCTGATTCTGGACCTGATCAAATCAGAGCACGCTGTATGATTTTTTTTTTTTGGACCACCAAAAGGCCTGTTTGGCACAGAAGAACATGCACACCAATAACTTTTCACACACTATCAATAGGTCTTGCTGACTATGTGCTCAGCATTAACACCTGCAGACACATCCTGTGAACAAATAAAGGCTTCCTAAAGATGAACAGATTGTTACAAGGAGCTCCTACTCACATTGAGGAGGGCTATACAGTATTATATGAAATGCAAAGAGACATGCTGAAATTTACAAGGAACCAAAATTAATGATACTGCCAAATGTGACAAAAATAAAGCTGTATTGAATTTTATTTGAACTTGTGTCCTGATTGACAGTCATTGGAAAGGACTATTGTTCAGCACATACAAGACTGTCAGGATGTTAAGCTGCAGGTTAAATGACAAAGCTGGATATTGACTAGAAGAATTAAGTGGCCAATAGGCTGTGCACTTTAGATAAAGAGTGTATCTGTCTGCTCACAAGATCTCAGTCCACTCTCACATCAAAGAGGAAGTAATATCATATGACACATTCTTATTTTGAGACTCTCTTTAAAATTTGAGAAGTACATAGATTCTAAAATAGAATACTAATGGTAAAGTCACACTTTTGCATTAGAGCCTTGCTTCACAAACATGGGCAATAAATAAGCTCTATTTGGATAGTGGAAATTAGTTATACAGTGATTAGATAGAAGTCAAAGTTATGGGTTTATTTATTACCTAATCAGCTTCTGTATCATTTTACAGAAAGTCAATTTCACCACAATACTCATTTTAGCCTGTTCTGATTGTAAAAACACAGGAATGTTAAAATAAGATGTTTACTCTACTGTTTATAACACAGTGATATATATATTCAAAACCTCACCTAAAATATGTATGTACACAGTTATGGCTCAAATTTGACATCTGGTACAACTTTATCAAAAAAAGAAACAAAGAGGAAATAATGAGACGCAGGTCAACCTCATTTCCATTAAGCTCTGACACTGCACAAGACATACTGTAACTCCTCCTGCTGATCTGTGTGTTAGTACTGGATAACACTGTATCCTCCATCCTCCACTGGTGAATAGACTGTATCACCTGTAATCAAAGCAAAGATTAAAAATGTGGTGGGTAAGTGTGAATGGTACGATCTTATATCATGCTTTCCTGTGCAAGGAAGCACACAAAGCACTTTTTTAGCTCATTCACACACAAACATTCACACACCGACATGCAGACTGAAGAAGATGGGGATCAAACCACCGACCCCAATGTTAGGAGACAACCCACTCTACCTCCTGAGCCTGAAGTTGCCCCTAAATCTGAAATGTGCACCAGCCATTCAGCTGTAAAGCCACAAGCTCCAGTCCCTACACTGAAATACCTTTTGATTCACATGCACTGCCATAATATGAGTGACAGTTATCAGCACACAGTAAACTGTGCCAAAGATATTAATTTCAAATAACGTTTTTAACTTGTTTAGGCCCTGCACTGTGTACCAGGCTACATCTTCATAAATATACTGAGATCTCTCTCAGGTGTTACCAC
This sequence comes from Monopterus albus, assembly GCF_001952655.1. Taxonomy (NCBI): domain Eukaryota; kingdom Metazoa; phylum Chordata; class Actinopteri; order Synbranchiformes; family Synbranchidae; genus Monopterus; species Monopterus albus. Next base: position 451,740 of record NW_018128133.1, read on the forward strand.
TCTGCACTGCCTGTACACATATAATATTAATATACCTGTAAACTTCCTTTGAACTCTCTGTTACCTGAGCAATGAGCAGATAATGGTTTGATCCGGCCTTATCTATAACTGATGTAATAGGCAGTTTCATGTAAAAGTCCTGTTCACCCTCGGTGTTTATCTAGGTCCGGTAACATTTTGTGACAGGCACATATGGGGCCACCTAGGCATGCCGAGCCTGTGCAGCTACCTCATCCTAGCAAGCAGCACACCGTACATTGTATTTAACTAAGAAAAAACAAACATACCCTCACCGCGGTGTGTTGGGTCAGGTAGTGGCCTCCTCCTGCAAAGTCACAAAACAAGGTTAACAACAAAGAGAGCATTCTAAAAATGTACTGAAGAACTGGTTGAAACTGAAGTATAGGTGGCAGCCTCTCCACAGGCCTCACCTGATGCTTGGCGGTGGTTGAGAGGGTGGAGCTCGGGTTGGAGGCTTCTGACCACTGTAGAAGTTCTCATACTTTACTGCAGCTGTTAGAGAGAAAGACTCTTCACATACTTGCAACTGATCAAACAGTGAATGGCTGTGTGTTGTCCGACACCCTGCTTCTGTATGTGGACTTGTCATTCAAGCTCTGGTTAATTGTTAATGATAAAGTATTGTCTGTGAGTGTTCTTGTATTCATACCTGGTGGTTTATCACCAGTCCGTCTGAGGTTTACAAAGTGTTCAATATCTTCCTGAACATCACACTGTTCCAGTGACCTCCTCACTTCCTCATAGAGCTATACACCCACACACATGCAGAGTGCAATAGTATACAAAGGTCAGAGTCAAATGGTTATTCATGGAGGTTTCTACAGGAAGTTAATACAAGTGAGATTCTAACAATAATGCCTCCTCCACTACACTCTGCACACTCTGCCCAGCTCTTCAGATAATTGTCATTATGAAACTACAAGAAACTTACTGATGGAGCAGAAATTATTGAAAATCTCTTGATTGTTCAGAGAGGTTAATGCCACTCAAAAACATTTAGAAGCTGATATCTCTGCACTGCTGTTAGTGCTGTTCAGTGAGTCTGGGTCACAGGAGGCTTTGACAACACTGCTCCACATTAAGACTAGGTTTGGAGCACATTTCTTTTTTCAAATATTTGAAAAAAATTACATACTGTAGCTTGACTATACAGAAAAAGAGTAAAGCTGTGAGCCACAGAACTGCAGGGCTTCATGATGCTCTCTGTGAGTTTGTCACGATTAGTGACCACTTTCACCTTTGATCTGTTAATTGATTAGAGCTACTACAAAAAGTTACTAACTGTGGGTGTTACCTCATCACTGGTCACGCAGTGCTGGGACAGCTGGTTGAGGTGAGTCCAAACTGCATTTCTCAGAAAGTTGATGCGCTCCATTGACTGTTTTTCAAACATCTGAAGGTGAAAGAAACATTTACCTTTTCTACACGATACCTTTTTACGTGTATGTTCAAACTGCAGAAATCAAGAGTCAACTCTTACCTCACATGCCTTGACGTGTTCCTTTAGCCATTCATCTCGAATATTTCCCAGCGTGATCACATTCTGCTGGTACAACCTGTCTGCCAATGAAACACACAGAGTAAAGCATCTCATGCCATGTAACGCATCAGTATCAAGACTGAAGTCGTATTCCACCGTATTGTATTATCATCTAATACATGTTACAGCCATGCTGTACTTTGGCACAGCAGTGAATCCCAATGTCAACATGCTAACGTGTTAATGTTCACTCTCTTAGTTTAAGATGCTAACATAGCTAAGGTCACATTTAAATTTTGACTTGATGGTGCAATTCATCTAATAGTTGCTGAGAAGTGACACTTAAAACTACAAACCTAAACCTCATGTTGATGTTATGGGAACAATTAGGACATCACAGTTGTTAGAATTCATTGTCACCAAATTTAGTGCCAATCCATCAGGTTGATGTTGATATATTTAAATGCAAAAAGTGAAGCTTGACCTTCTGGCTGCATTAGGATAAGGATAATCACCTTTATTGGCCAAGTATGTTACACACACACAAGGAATTTGTTTCCGGTACAGAACCGAGGCAGCCAATCTAGCCACAGGGGTTGCAAGCCAGTGACTTCTGTGCCAGTCCCAAGCCCTGTATGGGTTAGAGACTGTAGCAGTGAGGAAAAGACAAGAGGCAGAGATGGAGGTAGCAGAGATGAGGATGTTGAGGTTCTCTTTAGGAGTGACCAGGACGGACAGGATTAGGAACAAGCACATCAGAGGGACAGCTCAGGTTGTCTGTTTTTGGGACAAGGTCAGAGAGGCCAGATTGAGATGGTTTGGACATGTGCAGAGGAGGGATAGTGGTTATATTGGTAGAAGGATGTTGGAGATGGAGCTGCCAGGCAAGAGGTCAAGAGGAAGGCCAAAGAGGAGATAAAGTGGGCACGGAAAGTATTCAGACCCCCTTAAATGTTTCACTCTTTGTTATATTGCAGCCATATGCTAAAATCATTTAAGTTCATTTTTTTCCTCATTAATGTACACACAGCACCCCATATTGACAGAAAAACACAGAATTTTTGACATTTTTGCAGATTTATTAAAAAAGAAAAACTGAAATATCACATGGTCATAAGTATTCAGACCCTTTGCTCAGTATTTAGTAGAAGCACCCTTTTGAGCTAATACAGCCATGAGTCTTTTTGGGAATGATGCAACAAGTTTTCACACCTGCATTTGGGGATCCTCTGCCATTCCTCCTTGCAGATCCTCTCCAGTGCTGTCAGGTTGGATGGTAAACGTTGGTGGACAGCCATTTTCAGGTCTCTCCAGAGATGCTCAATGGG
>NW_018128133.1:455676-460882 GCF_001952655.1 Monopterus albus
AGTGTTCATTGGGTTGACCCCTAACGGAAACAGCCGAAAGAGGAAGAAGACAGAACTGAGGCAGCCCCCTGCAGCGCCAACTCTAACCATCAGGGGCGTTCAGTGTCTTGCCCAAGGACACTTCAACACATGGACTGCAGGCACCAAGACTTGAACCTTTAACCTTCTGGTTAAGAGACAATTCCTCCACCCACTGCACTATTTCAGCTTCTAGCCCAAAGTGGTGGACCAACTGGCACATGAAGCGTCTTTAGGGACACTAAACCCTACATTTCTCCCAATGGCCAGGCCAGCACCTTATGTGGTAGCTCTCTGCCATCAGTGTATGTGTGTGGGTGTGTGTGTGTGTGTGTGTGGGATTGACAAAATGAGGAACAAAATGTAAAGCAGTTTTGATTAAAGCATGATGTAAATGCAAATCAGCCTTCCATCCATTCAGCCTGCCATATGTGAATATGTCCATAGCAGGTTTGGGGCCAACTTACCTGCTTCCTCTGCATTCTGTTTTGCTTGCTGTGCTTTAGAGTGGAGCTGAAAGATGAGAAAATAAGCACACAAGTACCAACTGTTTACCTGTAGGTGCAAGGCTAACACATAACAAGGAACAAATAGAGATAACTGATCATAAGGTCTTAACACTGTCAGCCTGGTGCCTCTGAAATGTAACTGAGCTGATATACACAGGTGCAGGAAGTTGCACAGAGATAAAAAAAAAGAAGTCATGTTTATTGTGCAGGCACTAAAGTTTTATTAGATGCCATAGCTCGATCAGTGTCAAATCTATGTCACCAAGACTCGGAGGACATATATCACTGTCTCGTACAAAAATGGTGCGAGACAAAACAATGAATACTTGTTTGACACTAGGATGACAAAACAAGTTCCTAACTTTACCTCAAACGGTACAAAAGCTATAGATGATCAAAATCTACTCTGAAGTGTACAACACTACAAGATTACTTGGTCAGTCAGCACTATACTATTCATAAGTCTTCTACCACGACCTCTAGCAGGTTGTTCACCGTCTTATATTATTACTTCTGATGCAAAAATTCGCTTTCCAACACTGTCATTTACTTTAACTGGGCTGCAACTACCAACTTTTATCATTGTTGATTAATCTTTAGAGTGTTTAGGCTTAAAATATCATAAAATAATGACAAATGTTTCAGAGCCCAATGTGATACTTAAATTGCTTGTTTTCAAACCATTTACAGCCAAATAAAACAAAATGGCTAATCCATAAGCATTAAACTGTGCATAGTTTATGTTACATCTTTTTCATACTCCTCTATCAGTGGGAAGCTCCACTGTACCTTCTCTATGTGCTTGGTGTTGTTGGCGTTTCGGTTTACATTCTGATCCGCTTCTTCTTTCTCTCGACACTTCTGCTCGTATATCTTCTTTGACTGGGGATAGCACAGAAGTTGGCATCAGGACTTTTTAAAAGCATCATTAGAAACAGTTGGGATACAACCACAAAAGCTGTAACAGGACAAAAGAGGTAGAATACGATGACAAAGATCCAGTAGTCCTAGGCAGAAATGTCAGTAGATTTAAACACAGTACTCTATTTCTAGGCTGCTTTAACCTACTGACCATAAAGTTCTGTTGTTGCTACCAGACAATTTTTCCTTCATTAGAATAGTACGTGATGAGTACTTCTCCTTTTGTCTATGATTTTCATCGTGTTCACTTCCCAGACTAGATGGCAAAACTTCCCCCATCAAAGAGGAACAACACAACTGGAATAAGACATTTTCATTCACAGCACAACTGAAACTCATTGGACATGAGGCACAAATGAATGAGTGCCCCATTGTCACTTTGCTTAAAATACTTCTGATGTTCTGTTACTGTAAAGGTGGCACAGCGCAGGTCAATCACTGTGCATCACTGGAAAAAAAGGCAGAAATATTCTTGAGGGAAAGTTTGAAAGTGCCCTTATAGTAACTCATGTCATGCTGAGCCAATGATGATTAACTGTGCATGTCCTCTCCATTATTACTTACATCCATTGTCTTTTTGAACTGTGAAGACTTGTGTTTGTGCAGAGCATCCATCTGTTGTTCTATCTGAAATGACAAGGTCATATTTACTTATGTGTTGACAAGATGCCTCTGTGACTTCGGTGCATTACGGTGTTGATAAATCCGCCAACCTTTTTCCTCGCTTCTTTTTGTTTTTCTCTGAATTCTTCCAGTTTCTTGGCCTCGTCTCTCATGCTCTGCGCCAGTTGTAAGTGTGACAGACTTGCATTTTCAGTCTCTGTACAGTAAAGACATGGTTTGTTTCTACACAGAAAACATGAACTGAAACATACAAGAATGTGATCGAGAGTCAAAAATGTTAAGCACTTACGTAATTTGAACACATCCAGGGATCTTTTTAATGTGCTTAAAGAACAAAGGGAACAAAAATTATAGAGGGATTTCACAACATACATAATGCATCAAGACCTTTTAATTTCCGCTACACGGTATGTAAACAGGAAATTAAAGCATCCTATGGAGTTGTAGCCCTATCATGGTGCTTGAAATGCATTAAGAAGGTGCATTAAGAAGAAGACCTCTAGCAAGGCAACATGGATGAAAACAGAATTTACTTTTTTTTTTTAAATCAGCTTTATAAATATTTTATGAGTTAGATCATGGATTCATCACATTTGTTAGGCCTCAAAGCAGGGTTCACCATGTTACATTTAAAAGTGTTTACAGATCTATTCAATACCTCATAGAATGCAATTTAATATCCAGTTCATACTGGCCAAAGTATGAAAGTATGATTAAACACCAGTAGGATTAATAAGGCCTAGAATGATTCATTACTGTGTCACTTTTTTCCATTTTGACAAGAAACACTGCTTACAAAAAGCTCCACAGGGTACTTATAACTACAATTAAGTAAATAATGTTCCCCCTCTCACCCTCCCCCCACTAGTCTTCCTTCCTCTGGCCATGTCAAAACAGAAATAGCACAAAAAGACACACTGATTCTTTGTTCACCGACAGAATGTAACTCGACTTGCTGATACAGAGACACCATGCCATCTCTAATGTATAAAATCAGTCTATAAATCCATTACTAAGAAACTGCAGACTACAAAATAATACAAATCATTGTATTGCTTGAGGCTCAGTGTCAATAGATCTGTTCAAACGCTCAATAACGACACCTCAACACAGAGATTGCTTACTTCATCTCATTGTGTCCACACACCTTCTTGGACAAACCAAGGAGATCTTTGGCATACTTCTCTTCAATAGATGCTCTGAAAGAAACAACCAAAATCAGTGAGTGAACATTACCCACATCATGCGAATTCACATATTTACTATATTCTCAGTCTTTTCATGTTCCAGATCTACAGCTCCAAGGATTGTTATAACTTTGTTTTCCTGTGCTATTCCTACTGTGCCTTTGATTTTAATACTGTAAGTTACTGCTAATCATTCTGCAAACATTTGTGGCTTTAAAAAGCTGTTTCATTTTTACAAGGGGAACTATCAGTTATGTTATTACACAAGACCCTCCTTTGTTACATCCACATCACTGTTTTATTATGTTGCCACAATGGCCTGCTTATTCACTTTAATTCAATTACTGTACATTTATTTTTCAATACTTGTACTGGAGTCACTGGACTAAAATACCAAAGTGAACAGCAGGTAGAACTACTGTAGCTCCACTTCAATTACTACAACAGTCAAAATGCTGCTTACATGCTGATTCAGCTGTTATTCCACAGTATAAGTACTTTTACTTTTATTACATTAAGTACACCTTTTACATTATATAGTTTTACCTTTATTTAAATAAGATTTATAACTCGTGTTGGAGCACTTTTACATTGTTACTTTTACTTCAAGTAAAAGGTCAGAATACTTCTTTCACTACTGGAAATTCATTTCACAATTCATATAGTCCTGTTGTTGATATGACTCAGCTCTGTGACGTGTTCAAGTCATCTGACTGCAGACCTATGCAGTTTCCACAGAACCTCCCTGTTTTCACAAAAAGGAACTGAAATCTTACCTGGCAAGACTTAACATGTTCACCATTCCTGTACACTGCACGGTATTGAGTCTTGTACTGGAACGTAAGTAATAATGTTTGTCTGGCAGCTGGACGTGTGTGGTGTGTGTGTGTGTGTGTGTGTGTGTGTGTGTGTGGGCAAGAGGACAGATTAATTATTAAGTGAGGAAGGAAGAACTGTCAGTTTCAAACACTGAACTTATCATTCCCTTATAAAATCTATTCTGATGATGCTTCACCATAAAAGCTTAGAGCTGCACCACTGTTGGTTAGAGCCATGTTTTCAGTTCCTGCACCAAGTAGAATTTATTTCTGCTGGTCAACCATATTAAATCATTAAATCCTACACACTACTGCATAGTGGTGTGTACGATTTAAGGCCCCTTTACCTGCAAACTTAATTTAAAATGTTGGGAAAATCTTCCAGATCAGCATATTTCATCATTTCAATTATATTATAATCTATTTCAAATACAAATCACATTTTTTGTCTGTAAAAATGTGTGCATTTTAATTTCAGGGGATTGTCTGACACTTATTAATCAACTGAACCACAATAGTTGCCGACTGTAGGTTAATGCTAGCCATGTTTTCCCATTAATGCTTCTTTGCTTGAGGTCTGCAGAAGGCTACACTAATGGCAAACATTAATAAATGTAATTCCAGCCAATCGAATACAACATGGTGTAACATTTCCGATATCTTTAAAATGTTCTGTAATAAGAACAGTAGGCTAATGCTCAACCTCGCTCTCCAGTTAGCATGAATATCAGACGAAGAAATGTCAGTAGCCTATAACTCATGTTGCTCCTTTTACTGTAGATTGTACAGTTGTTGAACTTCACTTGAAATTTCTTGTGCATCTGAGAACACTCAAAATCCTCATATGTATCCTCTTCCTTTTTCAATGCTGTCCTAGTCATGTTCCCCCTCAGCTTTCACTTTCTGTTCACTATCTGACTCTTTTACATGTTTTGCATCTCTTTCCTACACCACGTTCACCTACTCTGCCAAGGCTTCCAAATAAAATCAACTGTTTTTGAAATATAACACAAAACCTTCATTTTTCACTGCTACACAAAAAGACTTTATTGTGATTGTGGTGGTTATCAACACAAGGGCCTATACTTTTGTTACATTGTGTTGTGCCCCATCTAGGACTGTCGTGCCG
>NW_018128133.1:460892-470085 GCF_001952655.1 Monopterus albus
ACATGCACACACACTGTAGCTTTACCTGGCTTTCATGAACTCCTCCACCTCCTTGCACGTCCTCTTCCCATCGTTGAGATACTGGATGATAGTGTCGTAGCCAACGGTGCAGATCAGGTCTTGGTTCTGTCAGTAATATGGAGACCATTTAATTTTTTTGGTTATAGATGGGGTTCTTTACATAGATTATACTGTATGTTCTCTTTACAGATAGTACATTATACATTAACATTACTTCCAAAACAGATACTTTGGACATACTACTTCTATATAGTTGGATCTTTGAGTGTGTAAATTGGTGTTTTTAAATGCACATCTCCATAATTTAAGTAAGCTCAGTGTAGCAGCCTGTAATTATCCAAACCTCATGAATGTCAAAATCTAACCGACCGGGGCCTTTTAGTTGTATCTCACGTATACAAGGAATGTACTACATTTATCTGACAACTATTTACTTAAAAATGGATTTCACATACACAAATGATGTATTATTATGAACAACCAAACATATATAAAAGTTCAAATTGGCTCCACTTCACCAGTATGATGCTACTTACATATTAAAGTATAATAATGTGTTTAAAAATAATAATGTGAACGCCCAGGGTAATTTTTCCTGCATTCAGTATTTTTTTTTACTTTGGCTACTTTAAGCAAAATAAAAAATTAAGTAACGCTGATCATATTCATTCCATCACTGAAGGACTTTTACCTGTACCAGAGTATTGTCACAGTGTGGTGTTAGAACTTTTACTTAATGTCTTCCACCACTGCATAAATCAAAAGCTGGGAAACCTACTGGAAGAAGATAAATAAATAAAAAGTGTTTCTATGTCTACCACAACTCGATGAGTTAAGTGAAAAGAGAAATGACTCGGCGATACGCGTCCCTTTATAACAGCGTTTTACGACCAAAGGTTAATAGGCTATAAAAATAAGAACGAATAAACAGGCTACAGAAACCACACAACAGGTAACTCACCCAGAAGAAATCCTTGAAATTTTTATTTTTCATATTGCAGGAGAGAAGAGTAATGTTCCAGCGGCTGTTAACGCGCTCAGTGTCCTCAGTTTGTTAAAGACACAGTGACGCATGCGCAGTGAGCATTGGGGTGGGGTGGGTAGTTTGACCACCAGAATTCATTCAAAAATCTTTCTGTTTAATATTTTCGTTCATACCAGCTGAACGCACACACAAGTAGATTGACAGTTAGGATCTATTACGAATCCTTACTGTCCAGTTGTGAATTCAGCTTAAAGGTCATTCTCAAAGCAGCAAATAAATCCAGACTTTTATCCAAACTGCTTCTCAACGATTAACTAATTAAAATTTGACCCGTGCAGGACTGTGGTTCATGCGGTCATATAGCCTATTTATCCTATAACCTACTGTGTCCACAAGTTCTTCTATAACCTTGTTCACGTATTTAGTCTTAATTGGAAATGGCAGGTGCAATCAGTCACTTGTTGCAGTATTGCAGTCTGAAGGAAATTAAAGGTAGTGTTTCTGCAGTAAAAATGACTGGGCTGCTTTTGACTACATTACATTTATTTGTCAGTTTTGTTTACTTACTTTGCCGATTAAGATTTTACTGACAAAAACGTGGTGCTTAGACAATACTTAAGTGGTTCAAAGCACATCCACCTCCAGAAGCTACAACATTAAAATACTTCTTACACACATTATGAATGAATCAGTGATAATAAATGAATGCGTGTTATATGAATGGTAAACAAAATATAAACTAATGACAGTGCATTGTATTTAGTACTGACAGGTCAATACTGCTCTCTGTTGGACAACACTGAAAAGAAATCCTTTGTTTTCTGTGTGTTATTTTAATGTGCCATGAAAAAGTGATGTCACAATGATAAATGATTCAGTCAGTTACACAAAAAAGTTAAATAACTCTCATTTAAACTTCTTTTTTAGTATCACTTTGCATAATTTGCAGCACAAAAATAATTTCTGCTATTGAATATAATGTAATATTGTTGGTGACATCTCATGTATGGCTGTGTTTCCATTGCGTTAGTGTAACAGATTGATTGTATCTTTCTTTCATTTTCTCTCTTTCTCAGTCCTGGTCCATTCAGTAGGCTATTTATAGGCTTAGACCAGGGTTTTTATATTCATCATCTGCCCACTCCCATCAGGACGCTGTAAATATGACAGAGAACAGGAGTTCAAACTATCCTGTCAGTTTCCACCATGTTAGCATTAATTGTAGTTAATGTTTTACTGTTTATTTACAGTGTATTTTGTTGTCTCTCCAACTTTAACAGAGGGATGGATCTATGTCCACAGATGTATTGCACAACCTATTTCCACAACATAAAGTTTGTTGACATATAAAATTATCACTTGACAAAACCATGTAATGATGGCAAACATGTTCATAATACATTTGCAATGGAAACACCTTCCCTGCCTTCACGATGTGGACATGAAAGACGAGGCCTGTGTTCTTTACAACCATGTGACCATTCGACACTAGAAACGAGGCTGTGCTTGAAAATGAGCAGCGGTCAAAAGTAGATACTTCAGTATTTATGTGCAGTTTGAGGTATTTGTACTTTACTGAACTTTTAAACTTTTGTGACAGAATTAGTCACTTTACAGATTAAGATGTCACATAGTAACATATGTGTTAAAAATAAAACCAGGGGTTTAAATAATTGTTGCAAAGGTGCAAAGAAAATTAGCTAGAGTTGCAGCTTCAGATGCCTCCTGGGCGCCTTCCTAGGGAGGTGTTCCGGGCATGTCCCACTGGGAGGAGGCCCCGGGGAAGACCCAGGACACGCTGGAGGGACTATGTCTCTCGGCTGACCTGGGAACGCCTCGGCATTTCCCCGGAGGAGCTGGAGGAAGTGTCTGGAGAGAGGGAAGTCTGGGCATCTTTGCTTAGACTGCTGCCCCCGCGACCCGGTCCCGGATAAGCGGAAGAAAATGGATGGATGGATGGATGGATATAATAACTAGCTGTATTACCTATCAATTAAAAAGATTAATCAACTAATCAACTCATTACAGCTCTAAAATGCTCCAATATTTCACAAGAAAGCAAAAATATGAGTGAAATTATGCGAATTTGTGTAGCAGAACTTTGTTGTTTTATTTTTTCTATCTCATTTATTATCTCATGACCCCTAAGATTTATGTTGTGACCCTTTGGAGGGGCCTGACCCCTAGGTTGGGAATCACTGGACTAAAACACCAAAGTGAACAGCAGGTAGAACTACTGTAGCTCCACTTCAATTACTACAACAGTCAAAATGCTGCTTACATGCTGATTCAGCTGTTATTCCACAGTATAAGTACTTTTACTTTTATTACATTAAGTACACCTTTTACATTATATAGTTTTACCTTTATTTAAATAAGATTTATAACTCGTGTTGGAGCACTTTTACATTAATGTATTGTTACTTTTACTTCAGGTAAAAGGTCAGAATACTTCTTTCACTACTGGAAATTCATTTCACAATTCATATAGTCCTGTTGTTTATATGACTCAGCTCTGTGACGTGTTCAGATCATCTGACTGCAGACCTATGCAGTTTCGACAGACATTTTATTTGATGTGACACGTTGCAAATGAATACGTTGCAACTCAGTACGTCACTGCTTTCACTTTGTAGACATGTGACCTCATTCAGTACCTTTCTAATACAATGTATGTATATATGTAAACTAAAGGTACAAAACACCCACTATCAGGTACAAACAGTACAGGTGTGTGTTGTGTTCTGCAGAAAGTTGCAGGTTTTATATGTTATCTGCTGATTAAAGCTGCCCATAACTTGTAAACATGGCAGTGTATGTAATATGAGTGACAGGAACGTAGCTGTGACGTAGCTGGGGATTTCTCAGCAGCCATAAAATACGTCACCACTCGTATTTAAGCCTTGTGCTTCTATCAATAGATCAAACCTGTTCCTTCTCGTCAAGCCACAACTACAGCGCTTTAAAAGCACAGAGGGAAAAGAAAAACTGAGCTTTTAAAGGTGTCTTCTCTTTCCCAGACATACAGAAGCTTTATAAACATGGCTGAACATGGTGAGTACCCAGGAAGATTTGAATTTTAATCAAGCTTCATGTAATATGTAAATGTAATATTCTCAACCTGTGTCTTATGCACTCAGAGTTTGCTGCCACTGTTGATCACTTTGCACGTGAACTACGTCAAGTTGGAGACGAACTTTACTGGAGATACAAACTGCTGGAATTATTGATTAAGAACTACAAAAGTGTTTATAAAATCAAGTGACACATGATGTCATCAAGATGAACTGGATATTGCTAAACTGGAAGATATTCAACCAGCCAAAGCTGAAGAGTCCTAGATATAAACTCACCACGTAGTAAAATGGGGACTCTCAGGTGTGCTGAGCATAAGCTTGTGGAAACACCTTGCTGTGTGTGGACTGTCAGCCGACTGCAGACTTATAGTGGAGTGGAGCCCAGATGTATGTGGTGCTGCTGATCCACTCATTCAGACCCATGGACGATTGGACCAAAGAGGATTTTCTGAATGGGAGTAGTTAGTGGAAGAAGTTGATTTTCACGTGTACTCTGTACATTCTGCTGCATGTTATTCACTCTAAAGCTGTCGCATTTATGTTAACTGGAGACTTGGAAGAATGACTCATTATATACTCAAAAAATGTTTTTCTTATGAGAAGTATTTGACGAGTTGCTAATAAAAGATGCATATTCAATCAGTCAGTATTTGGCCATGTGTATTCATTCATTCATTTTCTACCGCTTAATCCCTGAACGGGGTCACGGGGCTGGAGCCAATCCCGGCCAGCAATCGGGCGAAGGCGGGGTACACCCTGGACAGGTCCCTAATCCATCCCAGGTCTAACACATAGACGAACAACCACACACGCACTCCTATGGGCAATTCAGAGACACCAATCAACCTAAGCTGCATGTCCTTGGAGGAGGAGGAAGGAAGGGAGGGAGGAGCCTGGAGTACACGGAGAAAACCCAGGCAAGCACGGGGAGAACATGGAAACTCCACACAGAAATGTCCCGGGTGGGGCCCGAAACCGGAGCCTTCTTGCTGTGAGGCAACAGCGCCAACCACCATGCTGGCAGCAGGCCAGGTCTGCAAGATACCCTCATTCACCTAAACCACAGGACAAGGGCTCCACCTACCTGTCAGATGGCTGCTATGATAGTGGTCCCGACGGCTCAGTCATCTGAGCCATGTGTATTATGGTTGTGAAAGTAAACTGCATCGCATCTGTTGAATGAATGCTAGAATAAAACTTTGTTTGCTGATGTAGATTTAGATGACTGATACAACTGTCCTGTAAATTTGTTGTAGGAGCCAGCGGCAGGTTAGCTTAGCTTAGCATCAAGACTTAAAACAGGTGAAAACGGGTAGACCTATCAGCACCTCTAATTCTCACTCAATAACAAATGAGATCTTTCTGGTTTAATAAGTATAAAAACCACAAGTAAAACAATTCACAGTTGTAAGGGGTTGGGATTATATGGCCGTAGGTCAGAAGGACCAGTAACCTGCTGGAGTCTCCACTGGTGGCCTGTAATTTTGCATGGATTGAACAAATGAAACCTTAATTAGTGACCTTGTTGATTTTTGTTTTTGTTAAACATTTGGCAGAGAAGGGCTCCAAAGACATGTTAGTTTAATTGGTAACTAAACTGAGTGAGTTGTCTGTATAAAAAATTGTCTTTTCCTTCAGCTCACTATTGATGTCAGCACTAGATTAGTCTGATAAAACTACAAACTAAGCATCTAATTATTTGATACATTTATGGGAGTATTTAACAAGCTCAAAAGGAGAAAACCAAACACAAATGAAAGTGACCCATGTGTATATATATGAAATAAAAAAGACAACAGCAAAGCAGTGCTAAATTCAGGCACTTAAAGGATCTTTATTTTGTGTGGTAATACAAAAGCATACAGAATTATAGAGGATAGGAGAGAAGATCCCTTTCATTTAATTCCATTAGATCATACACATAAAATGACTAATAATTACATATAAGCTTTTTTTCTGTAGCTACATCCACAAGTACCCCAGTACCCTCCACCAATAGCATGCATGGTCTCTTTGCTGTAAACTGATCTTAATAGTTCTTTTTACCTACAGTACAGGCATTTTGTAGTAAAAAAACAAAAACAAACAAGTATGCCATGAAACAATAGGTGATGTAACTTCATACACAGGTCACACCGGTCGGACCAGAATGTTTTAGTCCTGCACTAAAGCATGTTAAGTTTTGTTGCATGTTTTTCCAACCATTTCAATCTTTAACAAAGGTTTCATCTGAGGCTCAAGTAACCCTCCCATCATCTCCATATATGAAGAAAATACAACCTGTCCACATGGGACTATCAGAGAGAAATTACATTTAATTATGACATGACATACAAACAGAGCAACATTATATTGCAAAAGGAAACTTAAAGGATCAATTCACCCAAATTACACAATATACAGTATTACCTCACTTACCTCACTTACGTTTTCCTAAGGGCGAGTCCTTCAGCTTGAACTAGTTCCACGGGAAACCATTTACAGTAAAACCTGTGGATTAGTAACACGGAAACTTCGGAATGAGATGCCACTGCTGACGACTTTACTGCTGATAAGCGCCTTAAAAGGACACTGCTTCCACCCTCACTGCATTAATCTAGATTCAGATATCTCAGACAGAAAAACAAAATAAAACCAAAAGGTACCTACAAGGCTAGATAGCACTAGTGTTATCTGAGAACATGGGATTCTTTTGACATGTAATTTGGGTGAATTGAACCTTCAGCCTTTTTGTAGTCCAGTTGGCTAAAAACTCCCCGCCTATCTGTATAAGCAACTGCTAATGATCATATTGTGAATCTTGTTTAGGCTATTCAGAAATCCAAATCTGAACAGATTCAATCACTCTCTTCCACCTTTACATCTTGACTTGTACTTAAAAATAAAAGCATAAGCTTTTTATATGTCCAAGGAATGATTTCTAAGTATTCATAAAGATCGATAGCTGTAATAAAAATAAGTGAGATTTATTTTTGATTCATGAGGGGGTTACTCATCACACCCCCAAACAAGATAAACAAAACAATCAATCTATCAGTTCTATCCTACCTACAGGGCTACTGACTGTGCAAAGTAGTTGATAAAATGCAGCCTACTCCAAGCATTGAATAGCAACATAAACTGAAGTGGAGAAATGGAAGACTGGTCTCATTCTTTCAAATCTGAACAGACCACTGGAAAACAGCTAACTAATAAAAAAAATATTTTTAGAATTTTTTTTAGAAAACATATTTAGACTCAAGGTTTAATTCTTCATTTACGTGAGGGTCTATGAGGGCTAAATTACCGGGCTCACTCTTCACGATGTCGCAACTGAATGCAAGTCTGTATTTAGGTCCTCTCTTTCCTCCTTAAAACACAATGAGGAAGAATGTGGAAAACTGAATTTAACAGAGATGAGAGAGTGAAACCTTCAGGTAGTATGTTCTAACAGTAAATAAGCATGAACTCCCAACACAAGTGGGAATGAATAGGGGAAAGCAGAAGACCTATGTGAGTGCAAACAGCATCAATAGTCACGTGAACAAGATCTCTGGCTAGATCTTGAAGCAATGGAGAGATGATTATTTCCTTAGTGTAGAAGGGAAACTTGGGCCCAGTCAAAATCTTCATATTCACCATGACTACTGCTGCCACCTGTTTTGTTCTTTGATGTCATCTAACACAAACCCATCCATATGTAAGGACGTTAATAGGTGCATCCAGCTTCACAGTGGCACATTATTTACCTCACCGTATGAAAGCAGCCAGTCGTTTTTCATTGAGCGATCTTTCCAACCAAATGTTACTTGGTGCAGCCCACCACCAATTAGATTGCACTGGGTTAATAGGGACTACCACCAAAATGTCATCCGGTATAGACGTACAAACAGGCTCCCCAACCAAAACAGATTGTCTCAATAACGTCTGTCTGATTATGTGAAGTCCTTCAATCAATTAAATAACACAGACCATAGCCAGATGTTCCAGTACAACCAGGCAGGTGTTTTCATTTAGTGAACGCAGCCACCACAGCCCACATAAGTTCATTGGCGCTGGGCTTTGTGCTCTCTTTCTCTGGCTCCAGCTCTAGCAGGGTGTGGACTCTCTTCATGCCCAGGTCGTACTGCTCATCTTGAAGGGGGGCGAAGGCATTCTCAAGAACGTCGGAAGAGTGGGCCAGAAGGATAAGAGCCAGAACCCGCTTGTCCATGCGGTGGGGATCATTGACCCACTTCTCCAAAACAGAGTCCTGGACCTTCTTGACAAGGCGCTGCAAGAAATAGAAGGAATGTATGTGTTTAATAGCCCTTATATGCATCACATTTAAACATTATATACTGTACATTCAACTAGGTGAAGGAACTAGCATTAAACACTAACAGGAGTAGTTACTATTTTGGGAAATAATACACCTATTTGCTTTCTCCTATCTATCTATTAAAGGTACATTAAAATTTTACACACTGACAAATCAAATGAAAATGGGCCAGGACGTGGTGTCTCTCTGCTATATTCACCCCCTCCATGACGGTCTGCTGCCTACAGCCTACACCCAACAGTCTCTCCTCACCAATACTTGGCTTGAGCTCACACAGGATTAATCTCCCCCACCTACTAAATTCTTTTCTTTTTCTACCCCGCATTCAATACTGAGCAAAAGTCTTGTGAAACCATTTTAAACATGCAGAACTGAGATAGGTTTTTTATGCCACAAAAAGAAGATGCATAACTGTATTCTATTCTTTATGAAAACAAAGAATTACAGTAGGAAACCGTGGTTGAGTAAGGGATTACAGAATGCATGTAAAAAGAAGAATGCGTTATATAAAGAATTCATAAAGGACAGATCCAAGAAGGCAGAAGAAAAATAAAAGTTATATAAGAACAAATTAACTGCGTTGAGGATATGTAAGAAACTCTACTTACTTACTTACTCTACTTACTCTAAAGTATTAGAGGATAATAAAAATAACATGAAAGGTACTTGGAATATATTAAATAAATTGATTAGAAACAGTACCAGCAGGAGTAACTACCCTCTATATTTTATGGACAATGATACACCGGTCAACAGATTTGAGGATGTAGTTGAGAAGTTTAATAGGTTTTTTGTGAATGTGGGTCCTGG
>NW_018128133.1:471483-535792 GCF_001952655.1 Monopterus albus
AGATATATGCAAGAACAGGCTTAATGATTAATTAGATGAAACATTGTGAGTGTGGTGTACACTTTGTAATAATTCTTTAGTATATTACTTGTGTGATGTATTAATGCTAACACTGTTATAATCTTTTTTTAGTATAATATGTGTGTGGGCAGAAGTGAATCATTCACTGATTGCAAACCAATGATTGTAAGATGATGTCATTGGGTAGGACTGGATAAGTCTGACTTCTTCCTACTCCATTCAAGCATGTACTAGGTATAAGCAAATTGATATTGGATTATGTGTAAAATTATGTGTGTTGTCATATCAACTGTTTTGACATGCTTGAAAGATTAAATCAAATCAATCAAATCAAGGTCTCATCTAGGCCAGTAGGGAATGAATGGCTTTCTGACTTGTTACTGTGAAGATATGGAGAGCTATCATGAAACTAAAATATATTTTTCTCAAAGGCGGGATGTGGTTTTCAGAGCAGCTACCTGTGCTGTAGCAGAAAGATCATTAACTTCTAAGTTCTGGTGGACTTTGACAGGATCCAGTGTAGCTGGTATACAATTAAGTTGAAACTGTGAATGTTACTCATAAAAATTGAATGCCTCCGTTTAAAGACTGAGAATATGAAATATTGCTAGTTTCATAAAGTGCTTGCTCCTCAGTCTAGAGTCTCCAGCAACACTATTTGAACTTTACATGTAAGACACTCAACCTGATAGCACCACAATTATCTATGAACACCTCACCTGTTTAATGGTACTGTTGGTAAGCGGATGTGTGGTCATGTCGAAAAGCAGGAAGTTCTGTTTCTCTGTGGTGAGGACACCTTTCTCCACTAGGTTTTTGGCCAAACGTTCCCGAACATTTCTCAGCTGATAGTGTAGCTTCAGGGGATTCCATGTCTCTCCTGAAGGACAACATGACATCCAACACATGAAACACTTACTGTGTACATACATGTCATTTTATCCTGTCACGTTTTTTTTTTAGTAATTGTTAGTGCTGCTGCTTCCAGGTTGTAGGTAATAATATTTGGCCAACTAGTGTAGTTTCACGCAGTTTAATTAGAAACAATCAATCAAGATATACTAACAACTCGGATGTTATTAGGGATACAAGTAACAGTTTCATTATTGATTCATCTACTGATGATTTTCAGAATTATCATTTTAACTGTAAGATGTACTAAGACTGTTAAAAATCCCTTGCTATAATTTCCCACAGCGCAAGACGAGGTCTTATGAGGTTTTATCTGACCAACCGAAGATAGTCAAATACTATAATGTATGACAAAGAATAGCAGCAAATCCTCACATCTGACGAGCCAGAAAATGTTTGACATATTTTCTTAATAAACGATTAAAACAATTATTCCATTATTAAAAATGTTGCAAATTGGTTGACAAAGCGGCAAAGCTCTAGATATAAAAAAGCAAAAGCACAAGCTATAAACAAAAAACATGTCACCTACGTGTCCAACATGTCAAACAATGAGTAGATTATTGCATGGTTTGATTAACAAACTGGGCAGGGCTTATCTCACCGCTCAGCAGCTCTATCCAGCTCTGGACAGTCTCTGGGGGCTGGGTTTCTTTAATGTGCTTCAAGGCCTCATCCAGGAGCACGTCTCCTGTCGGTGCATCTGACTTGCAGATCACCTTAGCAAACAAGAAAGGCAAACATAACTGAACCAGGATGAATGTTGCTGTCTCTCTTACTCACTCTGTGTGAAGAGGAATCATGACACTTTTATTTAAACATTATGCGTTTCTCAGCTAAAAGGTTTAGTAAACAGATGGATTTCTTGGCAAGAAGACTACTAGAAGTTCTTGAGCAAGTGAAAATCTTTCTGGCCCTAAACAACAGTTTTGATGTTTTCCAATGAGGATTTCATTCACACCACAACAAGGAGAATGCCCTTCTTCACTTAATCACAGTCTCAATCACGGTCTCAGTCTCTGTATTTCAGGATCTCATTTGACGTAACGGGGCAACTGTAGTTCAGTGGGTAGAGCGGTCGTCTCCCAACCGGAGGGTTGGAGGTTCAAATCACGGTGCCTGCAGTCCACATGTCAAAGTGTCCTTGGGCAAGACACTGAACCCCCAAGTTGCTCCCGATGGTTAAAACCATTGGTGTGAGGTGGCGCTGCAGATGGCTGCCTCGGTTCTGTACTGGAAACAAATTCCTTGTGTGTAACATACTTGGCCAAATAAAGGTGACAGGCTGGAAAACTGATTTTAATCCTGTTTGAAGGACAGAGACTGCTTTGTGTTTATTAGAAATTATACATGAGTGCACAAAATTTCCCCAAGGCTCCATTCTCGGGTTATTTCTGTTCAACATCTACATGCTTCCACTTGGTCAGATTATACAATTATCTACAGTAAACAAAGATTTAAAAAACGTTTTTGGGCCCAAAGAAGATGAAGAATTCAGTGCTCAGCTTCAGTTGCCAACAATTAAGGACAAAACCAAACCAAACCAGAGATCTTAAGTGTAGTCACGGACTCTGGTCCACACCGAGACAATTACAAATCAGTCTGCTATCACTTCATGAATATCAAGAATTAGAGGACGCACATCTCAGCAGGACTTACATAAAAACCAGTCCATGCATTTATGTCGTTCAGTAGGCTTGGTCTTATTAAACTCTCAGTTCTTTTAAACCAGGTCTTCAGATTTTCTGTTAGCTGCTGCCTTAAATTAAACTACATTTAGGACAGTTTAGGACAGCACGGTGGCACAGTGGTTAGCGCCGTTGCCTCACAGCGAGAAGGTTCTGGGTTCCAGCCCCACCTGGGACCTTTCTGTGCGGAGTTTGCATGTTCTCCCCGTGCTTGCGTGGGTTCTCTCCGGGTACTCCGGCTTCCTCCCACAGTCCAAAGACATGAAGCTTAGGTTGATTGGTGTCTCTAAATTGCCCATAGGAGTGCGTGTGTGTGGTTGTTCGTCTATGTGTTAGCCCTGCGATGGATTGGCGACCTGTCCAGGGTGTACCCCACCTTCGCCCGATTGCCGGCCGGGATTGGCTCCGGCCCCCTCCGTGACCCCGTTTATTCATGTTATTTGTAACTCTACACTGTGCTGTGATTTTTTATCCTGTTTGTCTTATTCAATTTTAACTTATTTTTATCTTATTTGGCCATTTCTTTTGTTTAACTGCCTTGTGTTTGTGTTGTATATTTTGTCTTAAGTAAAGCACTTCAAAATACCTTGTTGCTGAAAGGTGCACTGCCTATTACAGATTTCTACAGTAGAGACACTACCAGTCAAGGTCTGGACACACTTTCCCACACTGAATGGAAAGGGGTGTCCAAGGAGGGTCAAAGGATGGTGTTTGGGGCAGCTGTGGTTCAGGGGGTACAGCTGTTCGTCCCCTAATTGCAGGGTTAGGGATTCAGTCCTTGTCTAAGGCACTGTCGCTGTGTAAATGCAATCCACTTAATCGTTTTCCTTTATACACCTGGCCACATTAACATAGTTCTCACCTTCCTTGAGAGCAGACTTTTCCTCCTCACCCCGCAAGGCTCCAGCTGCAGCCTCCCCCTGAGGGCCAGCTCGACAAGCATACAGCCGCGAAGGCCAGAAGAAATACAGTCGTTCCAGAAAGACGTGTAGCCCTGAAAAACAAACAATCAGCTAAGGTGCAGCCCTTGCTAAGATGACGTGTGGCAGGGAGATCTGCGCACGGTTGAAAAGGAGTCACGTCGCTGCTGGCGAGTTGTCAGGAAAACTGCTAAGGTAACGCAAGCTGCCAGAGCTATGAACCTAAATAAACACGGCCATTACCCTTGGCCTAATATGCTACCATTCACCAAAATGTTTAGCATCTGCTTTCGACCACAAATATGCGGCGATAAATTAGTAACGATATACATTTGCAGGACACACTGGTTACATGGTTAAATGACGTTAGCTTCTCTGTTTTAACCTTAGATATATACACGTATACAAGTGTGCCTCTAAGCACACGTATGCAAACTAGCTTCACCTTAAGGCTAAACCGGTAAACTTCCGCTCTTTAAACATCACAAATTAAACATCATTAGCGGGAAGTCAGCTTCGCCTTTGGTGACGTAAACATGTTAGCTAACTGTGAACATAAGTTATCCACTATCCTAAGTGAAGAGTTACAAAATGTCCACACCTCTCGATCCTTAAGACCCAACAGCAACACTTCCTCCATCAGTGTGAGCCTTGTTTCCTTCGAGTCCCCCTTGTCGTCGTCGTCCTCTTCCCCGCGACGTATCTCTTCTTCCTCCCCGGCGGACTCCTTCTCCTTGTCGGCGGCGGCGCTGCGGATAGCCTCGGTCCTCCGCTGGACGAGGCCCGAGGTCCTCTGTGTGAGAGAAGTCATAGCTGGTCCCGCAAAACGATCAAATTCGGAGAAAAGCCCCTTCCTAGACCAGCCAGAAAGCCCTGCAGCATGTAACCTGGTTGTTAAAAGTGGTGAAACTGTGAACCGATCGAATAAAGACGGCCGTTAACGTTAAGCTCTGTTCAGATCTCCTACTTCGACACTGCCCATTTCCTGATCCAACATGGTGGCTGAGGTAGTGACGTAGAATGTGGCTTGAACTGAAGCGTGAACGCATCTCCTGTGTTGCCTTCAGGAGTCCCAGGACATACTGTAAATATAAAAGGTAAACACACAAGATTTAGTACTCAGTAGTATACAAATTATATATTTTGGTGATTTTTGAGGTGAAAAGAAAGTAAGTACAACCCCTGCAATAAACATACATTTGAACGAGCCTTTATTCTAATGTTAATACATGTTTACTGTTAATTTCGTTGACTTAAAAAACAGTAGCCTAATTGTGGCATGTGCAAAGGTTTGGACACCCTAGTCAGAACTTAGTAACCCTTGCTAAAATTTGCTATGTAAATATAAATATGCATTCCTTAATTGTATTATACATGGAATTTCTTTCCAGCTTCTTGTTTTTTTTGAAAGAGAGCACAGTTCATATTCAAGTTTCAAAACATAAACTGTGTCCTGAGTACAATGAGCTCTTCTCACATTGAATCTGGATTTGCAACCAAAGGTGGCCATGCATTTTCTGTCATGGTACTTCATTTGTGCAATGATTTTTTTTGTTGACAATCCACATGACTACTTCTGCATTTTCTTTTAAAATGAGACTCTTTTTCTACACATTAGAGAATAGATAAGTGGGCATCTTTTAGTTGTAAATATGTGCAGCTATGTATGCATTATTATGGCATTATTGAAAGTCTGTGACTCATAAAGGACCCCCTGCCTGCAGTTTATTTTGGTTTAGCCATTTTATATATCAGATTTGCACAGAGAATGCACATGATTGAATAAGCTGACAAAATTGTTAATGATCGCTCCTTGGTTTAAATGTCTGTATCTCATTTATACAATACAATATAGTAACATTTATATAGACTGTCATCTTTATATTCAGAAAAACACTAAAGATATACATAATGAATAGTTATTTTATAAAAGCCACTAAAGACATAATGCAATATAGACTGTCAACACAAGGTGGCAGGCTGTGTGTGGGACATAAATAACTAGTCTGCTGGTATTCCTCTGCTGTCTTTCCTCCTGTGTTCATGAATACTGATGCTGAGAATTAAATACTCTAAAACTGGCCCTGAGCCAACAGGCCTGAAACCTCATTCTTGTCCTGGACGCAGAACTGGCTCATGTGGGGTTTGACAGCAAATGGGACTTTTATCATTCCATAAATATCACTAAAGTTTGGCCAATTCTCTTTGAGTGACATGGAGAGATTAGTACACACTTTTATGTACACCCAGCAGAGCAGAATTCTTTAATGTTCTTCTCTCTCATCAACCCCAAAAATGTTCAGAACTCTGCTGCCCGAGTGCTGACCAGGACGAGAGGCAGAGAACACGTTACACTTTTCTTTTTAAAGTCTTTACATTGTTTTCCTCTCAGACCCTGTATTGATTTTAAAATTATTTTACTTGTTTTTAAAGCACTTCATGGTCTGGCACCAGCCTCCTTGTCTGACATGCTTCATCACATGAAGCACGTCGGACAGTGAACCAGGATGACCTCTCAGGTCCTCTGAGAGGACTGTTCCAACTGGACAAAGGCTTTTGCTGAGGCAGCTCTGAGTCCTTGGAAGACACTCCCTGATGACCCGAAAGCAGCTGAAAGTGTTCTGGCTTTTAAAGCTAAACTTAAAACCTTAAAATTGTTTATCCTGAGTTTTGATTAGAATATTTTACTTCCATTGCAACACATAAGCCGATTACATACTCTGTGCTTTGTTCATGTTTGATCAAGAAAGTCATAACACATCACAAACCAGCTACAAGTAACAAACACTGTTGTCTTTTCTGATGTTAAGGAACCTTCGAGTATGGCCCTGGAGTTGATTTCACAGATGGTTGGAAATATGCTCTGTGTAAACACCCATCTCTGCTACCATCACAGTCAACCAACACCCTGACCATCTAGGTAGCTTTTTTTTTGCACACAGTTCAAGATGACAAGAAGCATAAGCACTAGAGCAGCAGGTCTGGAAAAAGTCTAAAAGCAAATGTTATCATGGTGAAGTTTGATCAAATGTAAACTGACATGAACACTTAATTTTAAGCAGAATTCGGCTCTAAATAAATAGATGTCAGTAGATTCCATTTAAATGCTACATGTCCGTGCAGATTCTCAGTCATCCAGGTCATAGTAAGCTGAAAAAACTTAGAAAACTCAACTGGACTGGGTTTTTAGGTCGAAGATGTTTCACCTCTCATCCAAGAGGCTTCGAGGTTTCGACAAATACACTTCACTATAGACAACCTGATGGACCAAACAGAACAACTAAGAAAGAGACTCTCCACCAAGGTTACCAGAGAAATCTTTCAGGAGATCTCAAGATTCTTGGAGAAGGTGCAACTTACCCAACACAACAAGAGCAAGGCGCGCCAAATGGTTAAATTCCAGAGACGGAACTGATGAAGCCTCTTGGATGAGAGGTGAAACGTCTTCGACCTAAAAACCTGGTCCAAGTTTTTTCAGCCAATTAAATGCTATTTTTTAAAAGGCATGAAAACCAGAAGAGTTTAGAGTTTTTAATACATTTTCTATTAAAAAAGTCTTTTAAATCCAAATATTGAACCAGACATAAATCTGATTTGACATATTGGCTCATCATCTGTTACCCCACTGACACAATTGATAAACCTTTAGGTCCCTGTGAAACCTACCAGAGATCTTAAATGATTCAAAAAACATCTGTATTTTTCACTTTGTACATTTTTGCTCACTGATCCTGCCGTTCTGGTCTTGACCAGGAGCCTAAATCACTCCCCAGAGATTTAACAGAGGCCACATTCAGGCGCATATTGGAACCATTTCCTGTTTCTGGAGTGGGCAAAGTGTTGACCATTGGTGCCCCTTTTATAATAATTGCACAAGAACACACTCACATACACACATGAATACACTCTTAAGACAACATCCCCACAGAGACAACCAGGAGAGTCACTTACCATGGCACTGGAGTAAATGAATTATAACCTCTCAATTGCCCTCTACACTGCATCCCATTGGAGAATAATGGGTGAGAAAATGTAATTATATTTAATAGTGTGTGATATTGAGAAGCCTCAGTGAATACTAGAAGGCTGAGAAAAAGCAGAATTACAATTTTGTAATTATATGGAGGGGACTCGAAAATGAAGATTCAATCAATTTAATCACAGCTTGTTACATTAATAAGAAATAAGATAAGAAAGGAGGATAAAAGGTCACATCTACAAATTTCAAAATTTGTTTCTGTGTTTTGGGCTGGTGTGAAAAGCAGGTGAAACAAAAGCTCAGTGCAATTCACAGTGCAGTTATGATTGCACATCCAAGGACACGCCGGCTACAGGGCCAGGTGGGCTAAAAAGACCGCAGGCCATACACACAGTCAACAACAGTAAAGCTACTACACAAGAAAGTGAAAGAGAATAACGAGGTCAAAGCAGCAAAATGCCTGTCTCAACATCTGCTCCAACTCACTACAATTACAGGAAGTGCTTTGCCTTCGGCCCATTCACAGTGACATGAATAATAAACATTACAATGAGGTAATACATCTCCACCATATAATGCAATTGACCAAAGAGTCCTTTTACTTCACAGCAGAGGCCTGAGTACATATATTGAAAGCCTTCAGTGTAGGACACAAATTAGTTGATGGATTAAGGAGTTTGTCGTATGCATTTAGGTGAGTGAGGTTGTCTCAGAACCAGTCAGATGTAATAACCTGAGACTTGGAAAAAGAATTTTAACATGTTGGACTAATGTTTCTTACTTGCAGCAATTAAAGCTAAGTTGGTAGAGACCAAAAACAGAGCAGAAAGACAGTGACTATTGGACTTCTTCAGGTGGCCAGAGACACCAAATGAGTGATAATGTTGCTCTGACACTACTGGATGTTTAAGCACCTGTTAGCTAATAGGTTCACCAGTATTCACGACTTAAACAGCAGCTAGTGACTAAACCTGTGCTTTATTATTTAGTTAAAGTGTTAAACTAATGCAAAAAGCACAGAGAAAAGCCATGAAGTCAGTGATGTGACTCAGTAATGTGTGTTATATAGCAATGTTTATCTAAAGTTTGCCAAAATAAGTTGCTGGTCATAAATGACAAAGTAAGGTAGTAGCAGCAAAAATACAATGGTGCATTTTGCTTTAAGAGGAAGAATTCTTTCAAAAGTAACATAGTCTCACTTTGGCCTTGATCTTTGACCACCAAGATCTAATCAGTTCATCTTTGAGTCCAAGTGGACACTTGTGCCAAATTTGATGAAATTCTGTCCAGGCGTTACTGGCATATCTTGTTCACAAGAATGGGACGGATGTACGTATGGACGGACAACCTGAAAGGATAACGCCTCCAACCACAGCTATCACTGGCACGGAAACATTAAAATATTGTGTCTGCGTGGTTTTGAAACCCCAAATGAAGATGTGTTTTTTCTGCAAGACCTCAAAATTTGTGTGATCCTCCTTTTCCTCTGTTCACCCTAGTAGATTTCTACAGGAAGCCTTAAACAATGGGACCCCTCCAGAGGTCCCCAGCTGTAAGAAATCTACACACACACACGGACACAGAATACAGAAGCACATATGTTTACATTTGCACATACAATCCACATTTACAGTACTTTGTTTACATGAAGAAGACCAACATTGTTCAGTCAGACGACTTCCGATTAGAGACCAGGAACAGCTGATGAGCGAGCAGCACAGCTGAACTCACGCTTAACATTTGGTTTATTTGCTGAGCAGAAGTGATAGAGTAGTAAAGGCACCACAGCTCTGCTCAGTTCAAGGCAAAACAACCAGGGGTGGACATCACACAGTGTTGAACTACCAAACCATTAATACAGTTAATTGTGCTCCACCTTGACCAACCATAAAACATGAATTCATTATTCAGTTCCTTCTACAACTACAGTGAATAGTTAATCAGCAGAAAAATAATCAACTGACTTCATGATAGAATAAAAAATGTTTCAGTCAGTAAACAACAAAAATGATTGCTTTCAGCCTTCCACATTTTATTTAATTAAAGTGATTATCTTTTTGTTTTAGTCTATTGGGTGGACAAAATAAGACATTTAAAGACATCACCTTGGATTTTGCTAATCAGTAGTTGCAGTGATGTACTCAGCAATATACTGTAACATTCAATGGACCCATTTGTCTGAAAAAAACACTTACTTTCATACTGTTAAGTACATTTTTAATTAAGTAGGATCTTGAATGTAGAACTTA
Source organism: Monopterus albus (assembly GCF_001952655.1). Classification (NCBI taxonomy): domain Eukaryota; kingdom Metazoa; phylum Chordata; class Actinopteri; order Synbranchiformes; family Synbranchidae; genus Monopterus; species Monopterus albus. The sequence continues at coordinate 481,253 of NW_018128133.1, forward strand.
TTCTTGTAATAGAGTACTTTTACACAGTTATACTGTATTTCTACTTTTATTTTTACTAAAATATCTGAATACTTTTCTGCAGTTCACAACAACATGAAAGTGTCTCAAGTGTTGAGACTACTCTGGTCAGGGCAGGTTTAACCAGTGCAAGCCCATAATTCTGACCAGATGCTTCACGTGCTGTTCCCCAGTTGTGGTCAAAGGCCAACCGATGTTCACCCCAGAACATGGGATTTGTGATTGAAAAAACTGCCATCAAAATGAACATGATGAGGAGGCGTGGAGACCTTATGATCATCTGGTTTCACAAGGGGAGGTAGAATACAAAAGGGTCAACCACACATGAGCACACACATACATGATATTCCCACTGAGTACTGCAGCGTACACCTGAGGAGATGTGACACCCCTCTCTGCCCCTGAACCCATATTCACCACAGGAGACCTGTCAGAGTGACGAAAGCTAAGCCTGTCAAAACTTAATTTCCTCACAGTTATGACACAGGGATTTAAAAACAAAAGGTTTTCCTTTACCACCAACAAAGTTAAAGCCACATGGTCACCCCTTTGAATGTTGTAAACGGTCACACAGTGTTTTACCCTGACAGTAACACAATCTCCTGTTCTCTGAGCTTTAATGCTGCATATGGTGTAGAGTTCCTGATGTGGGTGTGTTTTGAATGTTCACTGACAGAGTCTAGCTTTACCACTTGTGACAGCCAACTGATAAACACATCTTTTCCCTGTTATTGGGAGGAATGTAATAAAAGTCAAGAGCATACCATGTACAGTTTAAATAATCATTATAATATTACTCTGAATCCATATGAGTAGAAATACCATAAAGTCACTGCTAAGGAAGCAACCTACTGCATGTTACTCTAAGATATTGTGAGTAAAACCACATTTGGTAACAATTATAGGGGAAATGGAAACAGTTGCTGCAGTTATTAAATACCAATTCATTCATATTTGCGTAAGAAAAACAGGAAGTTATACAGAGGAAAAAGATGGTTAACATTCAATGCTGTTTCCTAAAAACACTAACTACAAACTTTCCTTATACTTAGAACCAAATTTCATAGGACTTATGTTGTGTTACTTATTTTTCATGCAGTGCTGTCTATTTGTGTTGCACACAAAACAAATAAATATATTAATCTACAGCTTATTTCAAACTTAATTATTATTTCGTATAAGCTGAACTGGTTCAGTAAGATTAGAAGTAAATGAATAATTGAACTGAAGGTGTAACAGATGGATTTTCCTTATTTTTCAGGTAATGTTTGTTTTTTTTAAAGCAAGTCTTTGTACTCACAGGAACATTTTTCCAGAGTTACTGGTCACTGTAATGATTCATTGCATCTGTCTGTGAAGAGATCTCTTCTAGATATGGCTTCATACAAGACCTCACACAAAATCCACAGTAAGTAAAACTAAAACTACGAGGCGTCAGTAATCTGACTTCCTTGACTGCAGCACAGCGAGGAAAAACAGGGGGAAACACAAGTAGGGAAGTCTGTACTAACAAGACTGTAACTCAGTCAGATTGCTCTCAGTTTAGCTGACATCTAACATGTATTTTTACAAGAACCTGAGAATTCTCTCTTCTTTTGCTTATTTGCATCTATGTCATAGTTTAAGTCTGTCTTGTTGAAACCGACCCCAAAACCCTGAAACTGAACCAGCTACGTCGACATCATCATTAATTTATTATTTATTCCTGTGCTTTTTCTTTTGTGACATGACAAAAATATCTTCTATAAAAAAAAAAAAAGTCCTGTTAATGTTTTGCTTCTGCCGTGACTCATGCAACTACACTCTCAATATTTGTAAAGCATGTGACATTTCACTGTTATACTCCTTCCTTTATGTCGTCTCTGAAACTTAGATTGAGCTTTGTCTTCATGTTATAAACCACGTCCAGTTCTGAAAGGTGGCGGGTGGTGGGTAGTGAGTGCAGCCCAGTTCTGGCACTCATCATTCTTTAAATAACCTATTCTACTGAGAGAAGCCCCACCAAGTTTCCTATATACTGACACCACGGTCTAGGGATAAACTGGCGGAAATCACGTTCCTGTCTTTGTTAGGCAGTCATAGTCATACGAGGCAAAACCCAGACACGTAATGTCTTTGAACAGTTGACACTACTTCCACAACAATGCTGCTCAGTCTTGTCAGAGACACAGGATACAGGACTCCAGTACAGCCCTGATTTGAGCCAAATGCTAACATCCCAGAGTACAGCTGAGGCTGATGGGACTGTCATTAATTCCTTTAGGTGTTTGGTCAATAATAAAAGTATCCGACAAATGAAACCAAAGTTATTACAGTTCATTCTCAATGAGACATAAACATCATTACCAAAGTTCACAGTAGTGCATCCATTAGGTGTTAAGACAATTCACTCAAAACCACGACAATCCATGGTGGTGCTGGTGGAAAAATTAGGGGATTGCCAAATTCATTAGGCTACACCATCTGGGAAGCACAAATGTCTGTACAAACTTTCTTTGTAATTACACATTAGTAGTTGTAATATTTCAATCTGAATCCAAGTCTACCAACTCCATAGCATGGCCGAAAACATTTCAAATAAACAGCTGTGGATCAGGAGTTCTCTGCTTGAGTACATGTTTGGCTGGTAGGAATATATTCATTCATTATGTGTCAATCGTAAGTTTAATCTTAAAGGCAGGCGTGCATGTAGAAATCTAATTTAATGTATATTACATGGCGTGAGGAGTCAAATGTTATGCATGACTATACTTAGCAGAGATAAAGGATTCACTGCTGCTGTGTTTGTGGGAGACAGAGCCGGTGGCCAGGCTATAACCGACATGCTAACTCACTGTTGACGGAGTCAAAGGGTTGAGACCCCGTGCTGGCCCTCTGTAGAGGGACATGATGCTCCAGATCCTATCAGAAACACAGAGCCCCAGGAAGCAAGAGACTGAAGAGACCTCTGATTGATGCCCACATGTGTCAGATTGCATTACTTTGAAGATGGCGTGTTGCTCTCACTGAAGCCCCAAAGGCTGGATTGGGAATTAAGAAGGGAAAACATCTTTTACTTGACTATACTTAGTCTTTTAAATGAAAAAATAATCTAAATGTATTTCTGTCAATTCCAAATATTGATGGTTTTAGGTGTGTGTGTGTGTGTGTGTGTGTGTGTGTGTATACAGTAATAGGCATAAAAACACCTCAAGGCTGTGGCCTTTTTGTCTGGAAAGTAAAGTTTTATCACAATTTGAATATAGTGTACCATGGGCCCTAATGTGCTCAGACAAGTCGATGTCTAACACCCAGGAAATAAAGCACAGATCCACTAATCGCATTGATTTCCATCTGTTTTTTATTACGAGCCAGTGCCCGTTTGTTGATGGCTGCCCAAGCATTTGTTATAGGCACATTTTTTGGTATAAAGAATAAATAAAAGAGAGAATAGTAAACACAACAAGAAGAAAGACTGAGGATCAAACATATTTCCATTTGGTCACCTTGTTCTAGTCAGTGTTAAATATAGTCAGAAGCTTTTCTCATTAAACAGGAATCGGTGAGGATAGATCTGCTTTCTGTCACACTGAGCTGAGAAGGGACTTTTCCCTGAAGTTTGTCCGCTGTGGTAGTCGTACATGCAAGCAAACGCACGTGCTGCCACCACCAAAGGAGCTGCATGTGTGGCATAACCACGAATAAACCACATATGCATTCGCTGCCTTCAGTGTTAGTTGAAGTTTAAAAAGCAAAAACAAAAGACAGAAGTCAAACTCTGCAATATATAGCTAGAATGTCCATTTATAGCAATGAGCCTCTGTATTAGTCCACTCAGTTCCTGACTGCAGAGACAAGCTAGAAAGCATCATGAACCTTAGTCTCTTCTAATATCTCTACATTTCTACAGCTGGTCAGGCTGCAAGCACTGTGACAGTCACACGTTATATATTTATATAAGCAAATTATCTGAGGTGATGACTAAACTGTCACCAACCAACATTAATTTTGCTCTTGAAGGCTGTTTAAAGGGGACTGTAGCTCTGGGGTAAATTTACTGAAGATATTCAGGATGTAGTCACAGTCATCTCAGCTGGGAAACTTCAAATTTATAATAGAAAACCTGTGTCAGAGTATGAAAGGCATAGATACATGAAGGGTCTAGTGGAAAGTTTATTGTTTGCACTGAAATGTGGGATGCAGAGGTTTTGGAGCTTATGCACTAAAAGTCTGGATATCTCAGCTGCTGCAGCTTAAATTTTGCCCAGTCTGTTTTATTAAAGCTGCATTAATTGATTTTCTTGGCCACTTGGGGGCGGCACAGCAAGATGTAAACAAAGCATAGCCACCTTTTATTGGTGGTCTTTACCTCCACAGCTTCTCATTTACAGTACATACTGTAATTCTGTCCACCTGTTAAATACAAGTCACTCTTCTTTCCTGAGAGAAATACCGGGCTCTTTAGCTGCTAAATGCTCCACTGTGTTCTACAGCTGGCCACTAACTTTGTCTATCTGTGGTTTGGTGCTGAGCAGGTAGTGCACTGTGGATTTATCAGAGCATTTTTGTTCAGAGCAGCAAAGTTGATGACAGCAGTGAGAGTGAACCAAAACAGTGAAACTGCAGGTTTTAAAACCAAAGGATAAACTGGGAGAGGCTAAATGCTGAGGAGAACTGCAGAACTGAGTGACAGTGCTCTGTTTTCATCACTATGCGCAGTGTAAACCATTAGATCCATTGTTAACATCATAATATAAATTAGTGCAGCTGTAAGTCTCTTGTAAGTCCCACATCTTTATGGAAAACAATCGCTAAGGGTTCATTTGTGGAATGTAGACAAATATCATTTTAGTTAAATATAAACTCAACTTTCCAGATATTTAATCAGTATGTACAGTTGCCAGTACCATTTTTAGTGTATGTTTAATGTGGGCTGTCATCTACCTTTTCACACAAACACTACCCTCTTGTATACATTACAGATTCCTTAGATGATCACTGCAAATAGCTTTCCATGCAGGGGAAAGAGAGTCTGTTGCTGAGCTTTTTTGCATGACCCAATGATTGACTAATTCAGTAAATAAATATTTTCTGTCAGACTAATAAACTGAATTAATTTCATTCACTTAAAGGAGTTTACTGTCTCCGGGATAAACAGTTTGTCTTCATTACCTTTGAGGAGCCTTACATCACAAAAAGCAGTTCAGGCAAAGTAAAGATGTCTTTTATAGTATTTGATTCAAAGAAAGTATTTATGAAATTGAATGAAGATGTCTTTGATTTATTAGGGGCCCTGAGAGCCTTGTATTTTGTACATTGCTAATGTTCTCTTTCTGCCTGCATCAGACAACAGACTTCCATGGCAACTAAAGGCATATAGTATATCAGTATGAAAGCAGGCAACAGAGGAAAGGGAGGAGACTGTGTAGGAGTCAAAAATGAAAACATACATGCCATTTTACTATGCTCTATGCTTTGTTGCTAGGAGGGGAAAGGCGTCTGAGTGGACCAAAGTGTGTCAGAGGATGAGGAAACGCACTGGAACTAATCAGTCTTCCTGAGTCTCAGGCAGTGATATCTGCAGGGCTGAAGACAGGATGGAGTCCTGTAAACTGTGTCATTCACTGGCAGTTCCTGAGAGCCGGTCTGATACCGATATGCCTCTCTGTGTGTCTTTGATGTGAGCATGTGTTCTGTTTGTATACGCTGTGTAAAGTAAACCCACTTTTTGCTATATATTCTGTGTATGTGTAGTTATACGAGGCACACTGTGTAGTAGTTGTAGCACTTTACTTTAAATGGGGGCTGAATTAGGGCCTGAGTGGCTTCTTCATTCCACCACAGGAACTGATCTGCAGCTGAACAACTCCTCAAAATCTGAATGTTCTTTTCAGTTTGACAGTATGACATGGTTTCATGAACTGAGCCACTAACTCACACCAGAACAAGCCCGAACCTCTGGACATGGCAAATGAATCATGCAGTTTTGCCTGCATCAATAAAATAATGTTTATTATGGAGTCATGTTAAGATGACAGTGACTGAATTAATAAGAACTGTTCAGACTTGAGATTTTGAGACATAACACATGAACTCATAATATTACTCCAGTGTAACAAAACTTACATTTGCTCTTTATTGATAAAGGTCCTGTCACATTGCTCAAGGTCAAAAACATAAGCGATTCATATCTTCTTTTTCAGTTGTACATGAGATACCCTATGCACTATGATAATTGGTTTGGACATTTTGGTTTGATTGATTCATCTGAAATGAGGGTTTGTTATTCAGCAGATGAAAAACATCTTCCAGGAGCTGCAAAATAAATCATACATACAGTTTAACACAGATGGTGACTTCAGACCTCTTTACACATTATGGCTGTAAATCTTTCAACATAAAGCCACAGCTGGTATATAAGTGTGGATGCCTGAGAAATATATTACATGAAGAGTTGAGTGCCAAAGGGCATAACTTTACTAATTCTATCAGCTACCAAATCAACAGCGTTGATGTTTCCAGAACAGCTACCTTTCTTGTAACAGCTCTTGAGTTTGCTTTCATTCACTCACAGTTACACTCTAAACCAGGTTAGTTTTCTCTGGGTTTTGTTGTTATTCAGTTTGAATTGTTAGAACTACAAATGCCTGTTTATGATTAGAGGAATGGTCCATCTAGAAAAGTGCTAAAATGTCACTGTCACACATTAAATTCCTCATAAATTGGGAAGATTCGTGATGGGCCTTTACCCAGTAACATGTTCTGATACCGTTATTAGGGAATTATTATGAGGCTTCAGTGCTGTCTCTTTTGAACAGTTCAAGTCAAGGTTCAGCTGTCACACACTGAGCTCTGCCTTGAAGTGAGACTAAATGTTCAGTGCTTGACAGTATTCTCGTCTTCAGGCATCACTGCGCTGCTGGTAAGACTTTCCCATGGGGTTGGCAGAAAACACAGCTTGTACACGAGTGAACTCTCCTCCTCTTCAATCTCCTCCTCCTCCTCCTCCCTGTTTCTGTCTGTCCAGCAGAAGCAACACGCTGTAGAACAGAGCTCATCCCGAGTGGTAGACTCAGTCTGAAACGGGGCTACTGGCTGTTAATTAAATGGTGTATGCTGCAGCACAGGAAATGCCTTGTGGACTCTTGCCAGTCATTTAACGATTTGACTTCTCTGTGGATCTCACCGAGCGTGACAAGGAAAAAGTCAGTGGAATAACTGAAACTACGGGACACACTTTGTGCGTCAGGATGCCCGGTATAAACCAGCATTTCACATTGACAGCAGCGGCAGTTGTTGGTGAGTAAAACCAGAAAAGCAACAAGGCATTTGTGTTGATTCCTAGATGAAATAATGTGTGACAGGCGGAGATAGCGTCTTTTATACCTCGTTAAGGTCTCCAGCGCATCTTTACGCACACGCCAGGCAGGAACTCATCGCAGTCTGCGTAATTGACCGCCAAGCGACTAAAAGCATTCATTAGTTGTCTCACTAACGTTGCCCATTATAAGGCGGCAGCACCACAGTAGCCTTGTAAGCTGCTCCTCAATACTTTCCGTTGGTATTGCCCAGAGGTTATTTATTCTGACTGGTCAAACTGCAGAGCACTTATTGTTTCTATGTGCAGCTGTTTGGACTTAGAAGCCTGGCATTGCCTCATATAATAGAGACATTGAAGTCAGTCAAATAACTGCACGGTGTCTTAACTGAATGTTGGGCAAGAATGTGCAAATATTTCTGCAGTGCCATTTATTTTCTCCGTGTTTCTGCAGAGTTTGTACAGCATGCGTTATGCACAATAATGTCAGATCCTGTAACAGAACCAAGAATGAACCTTTCTCAAAATCATCAGTGATAATTGCATTTTAACTTTTAGAAGGTGAAAAGTGAAGCCAATATTGACACTACACCAGCTTTAAGAGGCAGCATCTGCAGTGTCAGGGTCTGCATCAGTAACTGATATCTGTGGGGAGTCCCTCTGGTGATGGGGCGTGATCTCAGCTTCAGCTCCAGAACAGCAGTAATGAATTAACTTCTAGGTCATGTCCAAGTAGTTCGAACATGAGGGAAAGTACCAGCAAAATTGGGTGAACCACTCCTCTGAGTTTGAAAGAAAGAAGAAGGAGAACAAAGTAAACAGTCCATGTTTCTTTTTAATTCTCAGATTCCTTTGCTTACATGTGAGATTGGCTTGTGATGATCATTAGAGGACTGAGTTAGAAATGAGTTGGAGATAAGTGTATGTGTAATAGACGATGAGCAGCAGCTCATAACAAATCACCAGCAGTAAGGTTTACCTGGCCCTTGCGACCCCTCTGCCGCCAACCCGCCCCACGTCACAGGTCCCCCTACCCCACCAAGCTTCTCCAATCAGGGTGCTGCAGGTCATCAGTGAACTCGACTCTGTCTGTGCACTTTCACGCTGATTGAATGAGGCTGGCTGCAATTACTGAACTGAACAGTGTTTGGTTATTGTTGCATGTCCAATTCTGCATGCTCCTGCTGGTGCTAAGTCAAGTAATGTAGTTGGAGCAGGCTGGGTATGACCTCAAGTGGGTTACACGGGTAAAAGGCCATACTGGGAGATCCCATGTTGTGCTATTGGAGCTACCTCTCCCTGCCTCAAAGGCCCAAATGTGGTTGATGTACTGGCATCTCTGTAAATTCTTAACAAAGATGGTGTACAGGTGGCTTGAGTTTGGTGCTGCAGAGAGGAGGGTTGTCTGGCTTCAATCAGCGGGCTGGAGGGACCAAGCGTACTATGGTCGTGAGCAGCATGAACAGCTTTACTTATGTCTAGGGTTACAGCTTCTGATTATTCTCATTTCCAGTTAATCTGCCAGTTATGTTTTTTTGTCTGACCCAGTGATCAAATCAAATCTCCCCAGAGCCCAAATCAAATTGAGATAATCAAATATTGTGATAATCAATTAATCATTTCAATTGTTTTTCAAACAAAAGTGTGATTCTCATGTTTGATAAATTGGATCCAGAAAATGCTTTTGCTCCCTACATAATCGATTAGGGCTGCAGCTAATGGTTATTTTCATCATATTTTAATCTGCTGAATATTTTCTTAATTAACCAATAAATTATTTGGTCCATAAATTATCAGAATACAGTAAAATCATGCCCAACGTTTTAGTTTTAGGACATTATGAAGTTTATGTGGTCTGTTCAGCTGGCTTGTCATGAAGCTAGAATATAGACTCAAACTTAACAAATGTATTTAACGTCTTAGTCTTTATGAGTATGTCTCCTACAAAGACGGAGAAAAGGGGCAAAGGGCTAGTTGAACACAAACTGATTTTAGATTCCTCCACATTCCTCTGAGGAACAGGATGTTGTTTTCCTGCTCTTTCTCACATCTCAGATTTGGGAATTTGCCTTTTCTCTACATTTGTTGCGAGCACACAGAAAGCTGCAGTGACCACAGCAGATGGCTAATTAATTGACAGCTGTAAGGTCAAGGGATGCAAGTCTCTGGATAGAATTTACAAGCCTAGCAAAATGAAACAGTGAACCCAGCCATTTCCATCATTAGCAATATGTCTTCTCCTCATCCTGTACCGTCTCTCCCGTCTTTCATTTGTATCAGCTCGATGCATGGGTCACAGCAATCAGTGCCAGTTTGACATAAACCTCCTTCTGGCAGGGGCAGGCAGGCTCCGTTGACTGTTAATCTATTCATTTCCTCTTCACTTGCATTCTGTTTGTTGAAGTGTTAGTTTTTAGCATTCTTTTTTTTCATCTTGTCAAGTGAAGCTGTTGTTTCAGTGTTCACAAGCTTAGACGGTGTGATTGTCTTGACTTGCAGCATTATAACTCTGTCAGAAATCTGTCTGTTATCATAACACCTCCTTTCAGTAAAAAACCAGAGACTACCACATAAATGTAAACAGGCTCAGAAACATCACAGGAGATGATAGTCACAACTATGAATGCCATTGTTCCTCAACATAAAACAAAGTGAACTAGACTTTTTTGCAGCATACTGGATGGTCAGAATACATTAAATACATGCAGTAAGTAGGGTGGAAAGAGCAGAGATTGGAAGCATGAGCAGTGACTGCTTGGTCTGCTTGACATTTTTCTGGTGCAAAAAATGAAGTAATACTTTTTATGGACAACAACCACAGTCATATTTTCTGTCAGAGGAAGATCGTGCTGCAGTGCTCACTTGCAGGACAGCAGCAACATCCTGCTGACATCCTGAGTTACAGAAATATACTCGAAGCTTATTTAACCAGAAAAAAAGTTTTGAAAGTTAATGACTTTATTGTAAAAGTGCATCTGCAGCAGGTTTTTCTCATAAATGTCCCGGCAGTGTATGGTTAGTACTATAAAAAGCATGTCTGCACACTCACTAACACTAGCTCGTGGATCACATTCTCAGTCTGACTGTGACAAAGTGTGGTTGATAAACTGGTGTTGTTCTCTAAGCACTGTGACCTTTGTTATCTGTCAGATATATAAGATAAGGTGTTATTTGGCATCAGTTAGTGGATTTTGATAATTTAATATGATACCACGTGATTATGTTAGCATTGTTTATACCTAGATTCCTCTTCAAAACAGGAAAGAGGCAAGTATAAATCAGGAGAACACAGATCTGTGGCTGGTTGGTGTGAAACAGCAAAATAGACAAGAGATGCAGTCACCTGAAACAATTCCTCTTTGTCCTGGTAAAAGATGAACTAGGAATAAAAGTGGGAGATATTTCCTTCACCTGACCTGACAGAGCTGGAGGCTTTAAACACAGAACAGAATAATGCTTTGCAGGTAGGACATGTGATGACAAAAAGATACAAGTTCACATTAGCAAATATTGCTGTGTTTAAATTTATTGAGCAGCTTGTGATTTAGTACTATCAGTTATGCAGCTCTTGATGGTTAAAACACCAATTTATGCTGTTGTGAGGGAAAAGAAAATGGTCAATGATAATGACTGTAAAACTGTGGCACCATCAAAGTGCACGCCCTGTAGAAACTGAAACTGCGTGGTCTGCCAAGTGAAAATATATGTCACAGGACATTTTATTCAAAACGTTTGCAAGTCAAGGAAACAGGCAGGTTATGGTGGCCATCAGCTAACAGATACCGGTGTAACTGAACAGTGCATATATGACCAGTAGTCCTCTTCATGTAAAGCCTAGTCTGTCCAAAGAGACTGCTGATGCACTTCTCTGAGCAGTGACCGACTCAAACGTCGGTAGGCCACTTGTTCTTCTACCTTTATATGCATAAAAATGGACAGAAAGAAGTTGTGTAAGAATAAGAACTCAGGTGAAAAGTTAATACCTGACCCCACCCAAATTCTGACATTGGATATGTGTCAGTAGAGGGGCTTTTGGACACTTTTTAACAATCTGACTTGCACTTTGTTTGAAGCACACTGCCCATATATGTTAGGGTGCGCTCGAACACAGAGTGAGCGAGCAGATAAAAAGCGGACCCAGGTGGCTGGCTTCGGTGCAAGCAGTGAGGTTTATTTACAGTGAAGGTAGTGACATATATACAGGAGGAGTAATGAGGTAGATGACCGGGTGTCGATCAGCAGCAGCAGAAAAACAGTCAGTGGTATGGTGGATGATGATGTACCGGGCTGCGGACGCAGAGGTCACTCCTGGGCTGGTCGAGGTGGAGGTGATGATGGCTGTAGACAGAAGAGCAGGGATAAACTGGGTAAGGGAGACTGTGCATCGACCTGTGAGGCGGTGGCTGGTGGTGTAGATTAAATCCAGGGGGGTCCAGAGGAGAGGTTCGAAGAGGAAGAAGACACTAGAGGGGCAGGATAACGCCTAGGGGGCTAACAAGGAATTCAGAGAAAAAACACAACCAGTGCAAGGGCTAGGCTAGTGTGAGGAAAAAGAAGAGAGGAAGGTGTAGCTGGGCAAACCTGACAATATATTACCTAGAGATAAGCAAACTAATGGTAGTTTTATTCACATCATTTTGGAGGCTGTTTCACACATGTGTCTAATGACTGACACATAAGAAACCCCAGTTAAATATCTGCAGCTATTTGTCACATATAAGTTCAGAGCAGAAACAGTTAGTTAGCTTAGCACAGGAAGCTCATTCAACTGTAGACCAGCTCATGCATCTTGTGTGCATGTAGAGGTGACTAATAGAGACAGGAAATTACGCATTGGATAAACACAAAGCTAAAGAGTATATAGTTCTTTGAAGAACACTGCTAGTTAAAAAAGCTGTTCAAAGATTTAGCGCCAAGCCCCTGAAACCACAAAGCCCACACACACGATTTAGTTTCATACTCTGTTGCCTCAACACACTTCAGATGTGCAACAACAATGTTGTTTACTTATTCCGTTGTCTGTGCAGCATGTGGCAACCATGAACCTAGCATCTGCACATGGGAAGATGTTCAAATTGAAGTAAAGCAGGTGTATGAGGTTGACCTACTGTGTATTAGACTTTTAAATTTTATTCATCCTTTTCAAAAGATACCTTTTAGTTTGAATCTTTGTTAAAATAATTGCTTTATTTGGCCAAGTATGTTACACACACAAGGAATTTGTTTCTGGTACAGAACTGAGGCAGCCATCTGCGGCGGCAACTCACACTGATGGCTCTAACCATCAGGGGCAACGGGGGGGTTCAGTGTCTTTCCCAAGGACACTTCGACATGTGGACTGCAGGCACCGAGATTTGAACCTCCAATCCTCTGGGTGGGAAACGACCGCCCTATCCACTGAACCAAATGACAAATACTGTACATTGTTCTCTAAGAAGAGAAACATTCAGCACGTACAATGGTGATATCACACCTAGATAGAGAGAGAGGCTGTTGAATTGGTCTAAAGCATTTCTCTAACTTGTCCTCACGGCCACAGTTTTTACTCCTTTGACATAAGTTTTTCAATGAATGCTCGACACATCTGTGCTCATCCTGACAGTAAAACTGTCATTCACAGAAGATGGACAGTCTTTCATGAATGGTGACTGTCGTTAATACACACCAGGGTTGGGTTCTGCCTCAGATGTGAGTCATCAGTGCATCATTACGCTGCCACTGCCGTAGCAGCAGGCAGGGATGTGATACAGAAATAAAAACCGAGGGCTGTCAAGCTGATGCTTGTGCCAAGCTTTTTCTTTTTAGTGACTGCAAATGTTAAGTCATCCTGAGGAGTGTTATGGATTCAACAGTAACACACAGAACCTAGCTCTTATTCTTGAAAACTGGGCATATACAGTAGATGTAATATGAGCATGTGTTGGTTCTTCTTTGGTTGTGAGCGAAAACAGTTAATGTGCCATTGGCTGACAGACTGGCTCTATGAGTGGCCTCTAGGCTCCAAGATAAACACAGATACTTGCATGGCGTAGTGAGATAAGTGCGAAATAATTCTCAAACATACTGCACACATTTTAGAGGAACTGATGCTGCATTTGTTAAAAAGGGCTTTAAGTAAACCCGTGAAGGGGCAGTATCACATATGGTGCCATCTCACATAGGTCTCTGCCCAAGGCCAAGCCATGCACAGACCCACACTGAACACATGAAAGCATTCAGCGTTAGTTTCATGCTTCATCACTCCTCACTCATCACCACAGATCAGTTTCAGTATTTTCAGCAGCATCCTCTTAACCCCTGAAACACTGGTATAATTGTTTCCATGCTGAATAAATATGGTATTTTAAGTTGAAAAAAAAAACATTAGTTTGATATTAGCTCTGAGAACATATTTAGCATATGTAATTTGCAACATCACAAGCAGGAGAGCACTCTTCACTCAGCCACACTACACAGATATTTTTCAGTCATGTGACATCTGGCACTACATAATTGTTGTGAAGCATCAGGGCCAAATTAGATAAAAGAGGCTGAGGAAATAGCAGCAGCAGGTCAGCCCATTAGGTAAAGAGGAAAGGACATTGTTGGGAGAGGAACGCTTTGAATGAGGCAATACGGAGTCAAAGGTGAGGATCATGTCAGAGAATTTGTTGTGTGGGGAGACTGCATTATCGCCAGTGGGAGAAGAGGAGTGGAAAGTGCAGAGGTTAACGGGGGAAAGGCAGCCATTGCTTCTGTTTTTCCTATAGGGAAGAGGTCTAGTTTTTTCTGTGGTTATAACTCAGCCAGTGTTACACTTTTCTCATTTCCCAATATTGACTTTAATTTGAAAAGCCATTCTGTTTTGCTACAGTTTGTGATAACACGATTTGCTATAAAACAGGATTCAGGCCTGTTAGAGCGACTTCCTTGTTTTGCCTGTGTGCCAGTGAGGCAGGTCTTGCCAGAAGAAACACACACACACACATACAGTACTTCTAGTCCGACCCTGGATATATGTGTTTCTATGCGTGTGTGTTTGCAGCAATGCTGCATCTGTGCAACAGGCCTGTCCCACCCTCCACCCCTCTGTTTCTCTCCCAGGCCAGCTACAGGCCTGAGCTATCCATCAACCTGGCATCATACAGGGAGCAGTGGAGCTGTGGCTTCCGCCTGGGGCAACATTTTCACTTTAACCTCTGCCACCAGAGGCCAACACGAGCGTCCATGCTAGTTGTGATGCTTGTCTCCCAGACAGAGGATTCATGGAAAAAAGCAGCTGTTGAAATGTTTCACTGTTAAAATATGTTTCAGTTTACATACTGTAGGTCAGAACGAGGCAGAATGTATAGGTAACCACGCCATGCTCACTATATGATGAGGATGATGAGGCCAGTTTCTTAGTTTAGGTTCATGTAATGGTGTTTTAGATAAACATCTTGGTTTATATTCAAAACAAGTTCACAGGAATTTCACAGGATTTTCCCACAGATGTAAAAAAAATATTATATTGATGATTATCAGCAGAAAGTTAATATTAAATAACCTATATATTGACATTTGGAGTAAAACCTCTCGACTGGAGCTGATGTGTTGGCACCGTTGTTGAGTCAAAGAGAGCAGCTGACATTTACAGTTGACGACTGCTGAAAACTTTCCCTTGTGTTTTATTTGGCTGAAAATATTTTCATGTTGCATGAAATAGTTTATTTATGTCCATTTATCTGCAAGGAGATGAGAAATGTTTTGTTCATTTTCCAAGCAAAAATAGAAACTGAGGTTTAGTAACTTGTCACACAGACGTTCTTTTAATGTCATGTGCAGGGGTGGAACCTGTTTCTCATAAGAAGGCTGCATCTCTGTGAAATGTTCACTTCTTGTCCCCTATGAAAGGAAGTGAAAGGCTGCTCCATGTGAAAGGAGTAGCATAATGTCAGCAGCAGAGAGGAAATACACATTATATTGAGAGGGGGACATGTGACAATGTCTTTATGGCCGCTGGTTATTTTTGGCCTGTAGATGTGAGAAAAGCCTGCCTTGTTTGACTTTATGTCTAGATTTCTAATCTGACCAGCTCACCCTACTCGTTTACAGTATTCAGAGTGAGTGTGCAAGTCCTGTGTAGTACTTTTCTTTGCTGTTCTTGAGTAGCCTTGAAAAAACAGTGGAGAAACAAAACATTGAGGGGAGCTGTGACCCTCCGTGAACACTTCTGTGTGTTTGACAGAGAGGGGGAGTGTGATGACTGGAGTGGCTTTCACCCCCGATGGGGTCATGTTCACACTGACAGGGATAGGTTCTTTTCTTTGAGCTTCAATCCACTGCAAGCCAGTATGTGTTTCACATTTGTAATTCCAGGTTTGGAAAGGGGCCCAGTGAACTGTAAAGTCGTGTTAAAAATCTCAGGTGATGATCCAACTCATGTTGATATGATCATACGTTCCTGTGGAAAGAACATGATGTTTTAAAAACAGCTAAATAAATGATCAGTGTAACATTGCTAAACAGAAAACACAAAGATTATTGGTGTTAAACTGTTCCACAACTTCCATAAGAAGGCAATTTCCAAGCCTCAAGTCATTTTAGTCCTGGAGAGTTTTAGGTTTGGAGTAACCAACTGAACAGGTTGATCAGATCCTTTGTTTCTCAGGCCACCACACTCAGCTGATGATATGTTTCCCATGTAACCATTACAGGTTTGATGATGTTTATTTAACAGTTTGATAGTTGAATCGAAATACTAGTGTTTTTATTGTCAGTTGATGCGTTCATCTATTTTTACATTTTTTAAATTAATTCATTCATTTATTTTTGTGTGTTTTATATACTTTAGACTGTGTGCTCAAGTCTTTGCTTGTTTTACATGTTACCTGTCTGCAAGACATATTACCCCCTGGAGACAATAATGTCAATGTTGACAGATATCTGCCCCTGATTCCAGTCTGCTAAGCTAAGCTTAGCTAAGCTACTTGCCCTCTGGCTCCAGCTCCATACCTCAGGCATCGCAGTGAGAGTGGTATTGATCCTCTTGTTTAACTTTTCGACAGAAAGCGAATAAGCGTATTTCTAAAAACCTTTCCTTTAAGAGTAGTCCTTTTCTGGAAATGTCCAGATTAGCATGATGATTAAAAACAAGACAGTGTGCCTGACACCAAGCTAATTCTCAATTGATTTTTCTATATATTTATGGCATCGATCCACCTAAACGGCAGACACTGAGCTAGAAGCACTTTGCATCCATGTGTTCCTGCACTACCAACGAAAGTTTAACAACATAAGTGGATAGGTCAAATCATTGCGTGTTGGTCTGTTAAGTGGGAGCCTGCTATGAGCCTCTATAGCACTACAACTTTGTAAAACTTTAATTAGACTATTACAGTTGTAATGGTTGCGGTTTATTATACAAAACATTTTATTTAAAATGAGATACATTTAAGTGTGTCAGATTTGTTGCTAGGAAGAGTTACAGGAAATTGTTGTCTGCACAGAATAGGTGATGTTACACTTCCTTTAAAAGATTATTTGCTTTCACTGACTTTGCAAAATAAACCTGTGGTGATGTTTTAAGAAGTTAACTCAAAAACTTGTAGTTATATTAGTTTTTCTCACTGTTTCTCTCATAACATGCATGCTTACTTTTCCATGTTGCTTATTGATTCTGGAGGCAGGTCACTCTTTGACCCATGGGTGTGTGTATTTTTAGTTCGTCCAAAAGTGTTTGATGTTTCCCAGAAGCCTCCACATCCCAGCTTCTCTCTATATGTTACACTGTTGTGATCAGCAGATTTAGCAGATGTGCTACGCGTATGTGTCTGTCGGACAGATATGGTTAGGAGGGTGTCAACCACCCCTGCATTACAGAGAGGGAATTTCGAGAGACGAAAGCTTTGATAGCTGTCAGGGGGGATGATGTCATGTGTGGGTCTCAGCCTGTAAGCCTGCATGTTTTCTGCAACAGTGGGAAAAAAGAGCTCCAGATAATACATCTGGAAGGTTCAGAGAGTGACACAGTTGAGTTTATGTGTTCAGTCAATGAATGAAGGGGTGCATGAAGAGAGGCACATGGGAATGCTGGAATGGTAGGTAGGAGAGAAGGAGGGACAAAGATAAATGGAAGGAAGAAATAATAAAGATGAATGATGTTCTTGAGGGACAGGAGAATGAATTAATGAATGGGAGGGGACGAGGAAGTGGTTTGTGTAGTGGAAAGGGAGGGGTTTTTTTTAACACTAGCGCTCTAGAGATGGCACTGTCAGTCTGTCAGTCCACTACTTTTCTTCAGACTGAAATATCTCAGTGACTGTAGGATTGCCTGCCATGAAATTTTCTACAACATTCATGATCCCCAGAGGATGGAACCTACTGGCTGTGATGATCCACTTACTTTGTTCAAGTGGCAGTATGAGTTTGATATTTTGAATTATTGTGAAATTTGGTCGAGTCATTCATATTCCCCTCAGGATAAATCCTTTGCTGATCCACTGCAGCTACAGCAATGTGCTTTGCTGACACACAGCTCCCAGCTGATAGTTAAACCAGGCAGCCACAGAAACTGGGCAGCTGCAGACAACAACTTTGTGTAATGTTCACAACTTTATGCTGCAGTGTTCATCACCACAGCTGCCACACACTGAGCAGAGAAAGCCATACTGCTACTTCTTTGTTCATTAGATGGCAAGGGCATCAGTTTGTGTTATCATTTTTGTGGTCAGCAGACTTGTGCACAATCACGACGTAAAGTGCGTGTGAATGTCAGATCTTTGGTTTTGTTAAGCCACATGAATAGCTGGACACAGACAACTTAAGGTCTGGGAAGAGGGGGGTCTCCAAAGCTCTTGGACCATCTGAGCACTTCAGACCAGGGGTGTTTCTCAAGTCTCTTATGTGATTGTACCTTGATCCTCGCTGAACT
The DNA here is from genome assembly GCF_001952655.1 of Monopterus albus. Classification (NCBI taxonomy): domain Eukaryota; kingdom Metazoa; phylum Chordata; class Actinopteri; order Synbranchiformes; family Synbranchidae; genus Monopterus; species Monopterus albus. Next base: position 499,459 of record NW_018128133.1, read on the forward strand.
TCCAAGTCTCTTAGTCCGAGGATGCGCCAGACCATCCTTTTAGGAGGTTTTTTTTTATTATCAATGAACATGTCCCTTTATCAGAAATCAATTGGTGATTGGACACTTCAGATGAAGGATCGGATGAAAGGACATCTCATGTCGTCAATAACGTGTTTCCTTGATTCCTTTCTGTTCACGTTTTCCCTGCACCTTGCATCTTAGTCCTGCCCACGTAAGATGCAAAGAAAAGACGCAAGTGATCCATATAATATACTTGCAAAACACCCCACATCATATTTGCTTTATTATGCAAAAGAGAGTGAACTACTCTCATTGGACATCATGTTTAAATAAAGACTGGGTGAATGTATGTCTTATACAGGCATTATCACTAAAGTTCAAAGCAATCTTGCTTTTTGTGTTCTCCTCTGCACATAAAGATACAAACACACCTACGTTCATGACCTCCTGTGACAGTGTACGCCCACATGCTGCATAGTTGCCAAGAAAGAAACAGCCAAATGAGAAAATTAAGCCAAAGTCAGCAGAGCGCTAACCTGTCAGAACTGTAGCTTGTGAGTGATTGGAGTGGAGCTGGCGCACATAGACAAGAAGAATTTGAAGACCAGTCTGAAAAATAGACAGTCAGAGGGTTGTCATGGGAAACCACTATAGAGAAGCTGAGAAAGAAATGCAGTGGAGAAGAAAAACACATAAAGATAAAAGAACAAAGGGTGAAATCTGGAAATATTTCAGTTTTTTTTTTCATGGTTGCCTGTGATCATGCCAGAATATGAAGTAAACCTTCTTCAGTAAGGTCTGTTGTTAAATGCCAGCACATGGTGCGTGAAAGCTGAGGTCCCACTCAAAGCTCTTTCTGGCCTTAGTCCTTTGACTCAAACACCAGTCTATTATCATAACATTAATTAACTCATTCTTTTACTCCACCTGATGTGTCATTGACCTTATCCAGTCTCTCAGCTACTACAAACGATTGTTTATACTTAAATTCAGGGGATTTGTTGGAATTGTCTGTCATGGATCAGGTTAACAACTGACATGTGTCTCTTTCTACAACTAATTAAGGTTGATCTTCAGGGTTACCTAATGACTTTGTTTCTCACAGGTGCTGATTTGCGTTAAGCTTTAAAGCTGATTATAGTTGTCTAGATATGTTACAGATGAGCAGGTGCCAGTTGGGTGTGTGTTTTTACTGGAGCTGAATGAGGCTTTGAAGCCTAAAGGTTCTGACTCGAGGCCATTTTTATACCTGGTTTGTCGTCTCACAGGCCAGCAGGTGCTGATCTGCACTGCCTTCTTCCCTGACTGCATCAGGCAGCTCAGACTTTTCCTTGGTTTGATGTGTTGCAGAATTGTTAAATTTTGAAACTGAGTCATTTTGGTTTGTGTAACTGTGGCCGGGAAGGCAGTGGCGGTTTATTGTGGGTTAGTGTGGCTGATGGACTGCCAGGATCAATCAGGACCACATAAAGCTCGACTGAAAGCAGACTCAACGTAATTTTAAGGCTTTGTTATTTGAGTGTTGATTTAGAATAGAGATTTCTGGGGAACAAAGATATTTCTTGCATTAAACGACGGTATACATGGACTGTATTGCATCTGCTAGCCCACCTTTTCTGTTGAAACAATGCTATCAAAGCGTTAACACGAGATGTAGCACGAGCAGCGTGTTAGCTACACAGTATCAGCTTCAGACCTCCGTCTGTGTCTATGCATGATGCATACAGGCACAGTACTGAGCTGCTGGTCATCTGTGTTTTGCTAGTGTTCAGAGCTCAGTGACAGTAAACACATGCATAAAATCAAGGAAAATTGATATGAAATGTAAAAACATGTATAGTCCAAGTGCAGACAGCTGAATTGAGCATATGTGGTTTATCAGACTGGTGTGAGACAGATAACTGAAAAACAGCTGGAATACCTTCTGTTGGATGAGAGGGTTTTGTTACCAATCCCTAAAAAAATGCACTGGACTTTTTGTTTGAACAGTCAGAAGATAATATCTAAACTTTACAAACTAATGTCAAATACAGATAGAACAATAACAATCCAATGGCTAAATGGGAAATGTCATGGTTCTGTCCTGCTGCTTCTGGTTTCAGGCTCTTATTTTGTCACCACTTCCTGTTCTAGTTTCATCTCAGCTATGGACTCTTTACTGTAATCAGTGCTCATTGCCTACACCTATTTCACCTATTTCACCTATTTCACCCCTATTTAGGCAGCGTCCTCCCACCAGGACGGATTGTTCTTGACTCTGTGCAGACTTTCCAGCATTTCTTCTTGTTTCGTGTGATTGCTGTTTATTGACCCTGGATTGCCTTGACCACTGATTACCGCCTTGCCCTCCTGGTTCTGATTGTGTTTATGTGTCCTGACCTTCAGACTTCCCTCTCTGACCTCCCGTTTTTGGATTTCTTGGCTGTGTGTGTTTGCCGGCATTGAACCTGGACTGTTATTGGACTTTGAGTGTGTTTTTTGGACTATTGCAGTGTCTGCCCTTACTGTGAGTAATAAAAGAGAACTAGTGACTCACCTTCATCTGGCATTATAATTGAGTATGCCAATAACTATGTTGGCAGCTTTACTGGCCAACCCTGACAGGGAAAAGGATTTGTCGCTCACACCAGCTTTAACTTTTGGACCAAGATCTGTAATAATGTCTTCTCTATTATAAACTTACAGCTTATACAATATAAGACTATTCACAGGACTCATCACAAAGGGTAAAATGTTTAAAATGGGTTTTACTGATACAGATACTTATTCACAATGCACTCTGGGTTGCACCGTTGATTACTTCCATGCTACCTGGTCCTGTCAACCTGTTTACTCCCTCTGGGTAGCGGTGACATAGAAACTCTCCACCATCTTGATCTGTAGAATCCATCCATCTCCATCACTCTGCCTGCTCGGTAATATCACAGAAGTCGACTTCTACCAGTTAAATAAAAAAAAATCCCACTTCTTTTCTCTCTAACTGTCACCAAGAAGACAATCTTTCTAAACTAGAAATCTAAAAACTCATTACACATCAACACTGGACCAACCTTCTCATAGAACACATCACACTAGAGAAAATATCATCCACCCATAAGAATAATATGTCAACTTTTACTGACACTTGGAATCCATTTCTAATCTCTTTTAACTTAAACCAGATACCTTGGGCCGAGGCCACGCACGTTCCCACAAACTCCTAGAAATATAGCAAGCTGCTTTTTTATTTCATTATTGTTACTGTTGTTATTAGTCCTCATTGTCCATGCTGCTGCTTTGAGTATGTCACACCTATCGATCAAACCAGATTAACAAGAATATAACCTACCCCCTCCTTTTTAAATTTCTTTTTCCATTTCCTCTCTCTTTCTAATCATTTACAGATTTGTTCATTTATTTTTGTTTTACCGCCCCGTCCCCAGCAGCTGGGGGTTTCTCTGGGGGGCACAGCATAGGGGAGGAAGGCCGGGTCACTGTTTCCTTTCCCTTAACTGCATATAACATTACTAGACTGCTGACCCCCTCTTAAACAAGCTCCCTCCTCAGGGTCTGGGGGCTGTCTAGGAGGGGAACACACCTCACATTGGGTCGGGTCTCTCCTGTCAAGGTCAGGGGCCGACACCAACCTGTTTCAGTCCCAACAATCAACTATTAACATAAACAATGATGAACAGTAAAACAAAGGAAAGGTTTAATTTAACCATAACACAAGGATGCTGCTGTCCTGCTGCCCTGGACGAGCTCACCCTGCTGAGCTGCTCCGGAGCTCACCAAGTGGTGGCTTCACCTGGTGCTGGTGGTTTGGGGTGGGGGCGTCACCAGTACACTCCTGGTCCTTTGTTGATTTAACACCCCTCCCTTTTTTTAATATATTTACCCCCCCAAATTTCTTAATTTATTTGGTTTAATTTTATTTTTCTTTAATATGTACTGAATATCAGGCTGCATAGAGTTGGATACACCCACACTACACACTTTTACACACACAATTTAATAATCCCTCTTGTCTTGTCTTGACCGTGAATGTCTATAAGATATTAATGGCAATCCATCTAATAGCTGAGCCATTTCTGTTTGGGCCAAGGTGGTGGACTGACCCAGAGCCTTCTGCTCTGCTTATTATGTGTACTAGAGTATAATATGGACCCTTTAGACAGTGATGTACAGCTGGATATGCTCAGAGGTTCATGTGGCAATTTCCATTCACACAGGGACAACTTTACCTGTGGGATTTCCAGGGGAGATGTTAGACCAGTTTTGATTTGAGCAGAGCAGAGACAAAAGACACCAAACACTGCAATTTGAGATGGCTGTAGGCAAAAGACATGGCTGCCAACAGACAGACCAGCTTGACTGTGACCTGCACTTGAGTTCAGACTGTGATAAATGGAAAAGCCCTCATTGACCTGAAGCCATCTTAAATGAGCTACATTAGCTGTGTGTTCTGTGAATGTGTGTACCTGTGGATTTGTGGGGATGCCTATAATCATGTTAATAGGAACAGGAAATGGAGCTTCTCTGAGAGCTGGTGAGGGGGTAACAGAGGAAACAGAAACACAGGGGGATTGTATTTCTTGGCTAGGATTCCAGTTTATGAATCAGCAGGGCTAGTTCTCTCTCTCTCTTTCTGTAAAAAGTGTAATCTTGTATGAAATCTATGAGCTCAACAAGTAAACATCAGTGGATGATGACCAGCAGCAGTATGTTTTTTAATTCCTCTGTTTAGAGGAGGGCAATGAGAGGGGCTGAAACTGACCTAACGGCATATAATTGTTATGTGCCGTTCGCACCTGTCAGTGAGCGAATGAGAAAGAGGTGGACCCAGGTAGCCGACTTCGATGCAAGCAGTGATTTTATTATGTACAGTGATGATGAGGGTAAGAATACACAGAGGGAAATAGTGCGTAGTCCTGTCGATGAGTAGTAGCCGGGTGTTTGACCAACAGCAGGAGGTGAGGAGATGGAGAGCTGGGCTGAGCTGCGTAGGCTGGGTCACTCCTGGGCTGGTCGGTGGTGATGGTGGCTACTGAAGGTAGAGACAGAGAGATGAAGGCAATAGTAGAACAGATAGGCGACTGAGCATTGACCTGCCTGGGAGGGGAGAGTGGAGCCACGGTCCGGAGGAACAGTCCATGGGGGGGAACACAAAACAGTAGCTGGGAGCACAGAGAAAAAACAGAGCACAGAGAAAAATGGCCTAGAGACAAGAATGAACTGGCAAGTGACTGAGGAGTGAAACCGGGTAATATAGTGAGCGACCTAATCAAGTGCAGCTGGTGATAAGGGAGTGAGGAACAGGTGAACGTGATTAGTGTTAATGGGCAAGAGACAGTAGGAAAAGGAAAGGTGAGGGAGGCCAGAGCGGCCGAGCAAACCTGACAATAATCCATGCATTTGGGCCATCTTGAAATGTGCTGACCTCTGCTTGTATTGCATGTCCTGTAAACATGCCCATATTCACTGGATCATGATTTTAGCAGCATAGATCTGATTGTATGAGTTTATTAGTGGGATAATTAAAGACCATTTTTTGGTGTTCAGTTATGATAAATAAAAAAAATTATGTTTTAATTAAAACATATGATTAATTTAATTATTGAATTTTACAGAGGTGTAAATTTACTGTAGTTATAGTGCATCAGTGGGATTGCTGATTGATTGGACTCCTGCTAACACACAACAGTTGGTCAGTCAATGCCCCTGATTTCTGAAACAATTAACTGATTACAATTAAATCCTAATAAGTGTAAAAGTATACAGCCAAACAAGTTGCTTTGTGAGACTGTGTTAAAGCACATTACCAGCTAAATTGGATTAGACTGCATTAGTTTTAGCTTGATATATCTAATAAAGTGCAAACTGCGTGTATTTCAGTCTGGTGGACCAACTGACCAAACAACCGCCATCATTATGTCTTGAGCTCCAAAACATCTATAATCACTTCAGTTCCGACTCTTTATGGTTGTTCTTCATTGTCTGTGGATCAGACATATTAGCTATAAACCATCATCAACAAAGAACAAATAGCTGCTCTTTATTTGTGTCTCCATGTATGTGGTCTGTGTCTGCACATTTTCTTTTTAATCCCACTGTTCTTCTGCATCTCTGTACTCCCTCACAAGTCCGGGAATTGAATAAATTATGTTGAAGGAATTCCCTGAACAGTAGATATAAAGAGTGTCATTGTGGTGCAGGCACAATGAGAGGGATGGATTTATATAGAGCTTCTGTGCTAAACCCAGCTCAGTGACAGACGGATGCAGGGAGCAGAGAAGAAGCCGTTGTCCTGCAGGCCAGACTGGACTCTGACCAAAGTGCTTCACACTGATGTTTGAAATTCCTCAAATGTACTCCAGAAAAATTCTGTATGTGTGCGTTTGTGAGTGTGATATGGTTCGCACAGTTCAGTATACCATCGCCATATATTACTGAATGGTTTGATATCATTAAAATCATATAAATATTGTGGCAAAATTACCAAAATGTTTATTATTTATTAGGTTAATCTATGGCTAGGTCTGTTTATTTTTTTTCCTCTGGGTTGGATTATGAATATTTTTTTCAGTATTTAGTTTACTGGTGTTTGTTAATGTTGACTTTCTGCTTGATTATATGAGAAAATTAATACAAGTCTCATGTTTCGGGATTGTATTATTTATTTGTTGTTACAATAGACTGAAGGGTTGATAATCTTATTTTGACATTCTGTACAACCTTTTCTTTCCACTTGTCCCTGCAGTGCTGCTGGCATGTGCACTGTGCTTCAACGTGGACCAGAAAAATGGGTTGTCATTCAGCGGTCCACTGGAGGACATGTTTGGCTACACCGTCCAGCAGTTTGAGAACAGCGAAGGGAAATGGTGAGTGGCATTAGATGCATGTTCTGAGCCAAACATCCTACAACATTTCCTCCTCATCTCACAGAAGCTAGTTAAAACACACGCTTATTTCAGACATGCACCTTCTATTTAAATGTAATGTCTCATGTGCAAGAGTTGCTTTTAGATAAAAGTCATCACCACAGTCTTGCCAGTAACATTTCCATAAAACTTTCAACACAGCAAAGGTCTGAATTAAATGCTGTCAGTGTCATAAAGGCAGCAGCAGCATAAGCTTAAATATGCACAAAGAAAATTGAAGGCTCTTATTTAGTTGCCTTGTTAAAAGGGCTGTAATAACTATATTACTCAGAAATAAAATCATTTAATAATAATAATGAATTGCTTTGTCCACATGATTTTATTATAGAACAAAAGTATTCAGTTCAGGTTAATTCAGCACCACAACACTGCAACATCAACAAAAGATAAAAAAAAAACAACTGAATTCACCTGTAAAACTAAGTGAAAGTGAGCACACCAGCTGTTGCTGCTGTAATGAGGATCCTTGGCTTTACGATTAGCTGTTAACCATAAACTGCCCTCCAGAGTATCCACGTAAACAGCCTATAAATACAGTGAAACTAAGTAGCAGTGGCTCCTTGCTTGTTAAATGCTATTAGACTGTGGTTAATTCCTCTCGTTGTCTTTCTCCACATCTCTACTTCAGTTACCCTAGTCTTAAATTCTCAGTTTGTTTCTCTCCAACCTGTTGCAACACCGCATCTGATTATTTCCCACATGTACCTGGTGCTGTTCTGCTGCAGTGATCGTATCGAGCTCATGTGAGATCAGTTACAGTAATTCAGTCACTGCTAGTCAGTGGAACCAGCTGTGACTGAGCCTCCACATCATTCACTGAAAACACTTTGTAGCTTTTGTAGCATCTCCAGATAGCAAGACTTTGCTCCAGTTCAGAGAAAGGTATTGCCAAAAGAGGTCTGAGTGATAAGAAAGAAGCTGAACCAGAGAAACAACAGGTGCAAAGCTGTCAGAGAGCAGAGGGATGATATATGAAGAACAGCTGAAAGAAAGGGAAAAAGGACAGAGACTTATTGAGGATGTTTCAGGGAAATTAGAGATGATATGTGGCCCTCATTGCACCCATGCACCCTTTAGCTCTTCAGGGCAGCAGTGTTGAAGAGTGGATCAATTGCAAAATGTGTTGAATGTGGAACAGATGGTTCAAAAGGACACTAAAGTGTCTGGTAACTTTGAATCACCATAGGTTTTGTCTCCTCTCACCAAAATTGCCATGTTATTGTTGAATCAACTGCAAAAACTCTCCTTCTACAAACAAATTGTTGTAGAAGGTAGATCAGTAAGAAATCTTGAGAACGTTACTAGTATTAGACAAAGATGAAACAAAGTGACTTGATTTCTTGAAACTACTGTAAAATTAACCCTTTACAAACACTTTCTGACCTTAAAGGAATAGTTTGGCATTTTTGAGGAGAGGTAGATGAGAAGATACTGTATAATGCTGTCTGTTAAATATAAAGCTACACCCAAAAAGACATTTATCTTAGCTTAGTATCAAGAGTGGAATCATAGGGAAACAGCTAGTGTAGCAACCTTACAACAGTAGTTCATCCTGTTAGACTGATGGAGCTCCTCATGGAGCCATTTGAGAGGTCAGGGGATCATCAGATTTGCTACAATTTATCCAGAGGAGAACATGAACATCTGAACCAAACTTCATGAAAACCCAACAATAGTTGTCGAGACATTTCACTTAAAACCACACATTTCAACCTGGTAGAAGGTTTTCTATATCAGCACTGCTTCCATGACTAAAACACAAGACCATTTACCTGGAAACAAGTTTAATAATCTTGTGATCTTGTTTTAGCTTAGATAAGAAAATTTTAATCGTCTTAAAATACGACATTATGACTTTCTTAACATGCAAACTGTACACTCACAGCTCAGTGGAATTTATCAGTAATTTGGTAATTACTGTATATTCTTTTAATTAGCAGGTATTAGCTGTTAAATTAAAAGAATAAGCAGCTATGTTTTCACCCTAGTTTTTTTAGAAATAAATGAACAAAGTGGCAGCATTCCTCACAGGCAGGGGACAGAGATGGGAGTGTGTTGTTGTTCCACTCCGTCTGTTGCTCTAGATGACCAGGGCTCATTAGAGCCGAGGAATGGTAATCAGCCTGAGTGTTTACATGAAGGCAGATGACAGGCTCTTTTTAGCATCAATTTTCTGACTGAGTGACATGATGTTATGAAACGAAATACAGTCATGAACATGTAACACAGGCTAATTTTATTTATACAGTGCTTTTCTAAAGAAACTGTTACAAAGAGTGTAAAATAATTAAAATGCCATCACATAAGAACAATATCAAAAGCACCATCACATACTGTAAATACTCAGTTTACCTCAAACTATTAAACTATACCTGAATTAAAAGCCTGCAAGAAGAGGTAAGTTTTCAACAATGTGCAGAATGAAGTCGACTTAGCTACAGCTCTAACTTCAAGTGGTAAATCATTCCTAAGTTTAGGCTCAGCTACCGCAGACAAGCAGTTGTACACACTGAACATACCGCACACGTTGAATACACTGATCGCCAAACAACTGCAATATTAGAATGTTATGGGGTGGAAATTAAATAATGATTAAGTGTTTTTGTGAGGATTTCAGTGTTATTTCCGTTTCATACTATAGCACCAGGGTTCATATATAATGACAGCCACGGATTCAGGTGTAGCCAAATATAATAAACTGCGTGGCTAAGTTGCTGTGGACCTCAGAAAAAAACCCAGTCACTCCTTCCAACCTGCCAACTATGAATTTCTGCAATAATAATTGAATCATGCTTGTTATTGTGACTGTAAAACTGTGATGCTGGTATGTGGTTGTTGGCAGGATTTTTAATGCAGCCGTCCCAACGGTTCTTTATTTTTTCAGGGTTCTGATTGGCTCCCCGCTGTCGGGCCAGCCAGCTCGGCGGACAGGAGATGTCTACAAATGTCCTGTGGGAAAAGAGGACAACACATGTGTCAAACTGGACCTTCCTAGTAAGAATACTGTGGAGCACAGTGACTGCATGAATCTATACATTCACAGATACAGCAGTGTATACAAATTATACACACATTGGCTGACATAACAAAAAGAATAATTAGAAAAGCTCTGTATTGGTATTGCAACAATAACTCAGTATTAGAGCTACAACAATTAATCAAATGACAAAAAAATTAATCTGTGACTATTGCGAAATTTGAGTAATTAAATCCTTTTTTTTAAACAAAGATGATATTTGTTGAATCTAAATATGAGTATTTGATGCTTTTTGTTCTAACAGAATACCTTTGAATATCTTTGTAATTTGGACTTTTGGTCAGACTAAACAAGACATTTAAAGATTAAGTGATACTGAAATAATCATTAGTTGAAGTCATATTTAAAATAATTTGGCTGAGTTGCATTAATAGAGACTGTTTACTTTATGATAGACAATACAGATAGTAAATATAGATAATGTAGTATTTGCATCTATACTACAAAGATGTACTTTTGTCGTAGTAATAGTTTAGTTGTAGTTTTTATCAGCTACTGTCTTATCTCAGTGCTGTTGACTGCACAGTCAGAGGGTAGGCCTACTGTTTACAAAGACTTCTGTGAGTAATTCAACCTTAATAAAACTGAGGGGAACAAAACTGTATTTTATTTGAGTGGGGAAGTATGTGTGCATGAAAATATACATGAATACACTTTCTATCTATGTAGTGGTGGTGTTCTGCTGTACGCTACTGTATGTTTGAGTCTATTGTATCTATGACTGGGTCTCATAGAGAGGAAATGAGGCCCATCCGAACAGTAAACAAACAAGGTTTTAATGTTCAGTCCTTCCAATTATATCTTAATTAAACAGATAAACACAACTTATCTCCTAGCAAGCAGTCTGCAAAGTCTCTTTTAGTGTTTGTCTGTGATGACACAGGGGAGCTGGGAGTTGGTGTGTGCAGAGGGTCTGCACACAAACTCTCAGCTCAGGGATGAATATTTTTCACACCTCAGAATCTGGAATTAAGGTGTGCTCACATTATAGTGGAAAATAAGGGTCTTGTGCTGCTCATTTCATTCTGGTCAGCACAGAAACTTAAGCAGGAATTCCCAGGGGGTGCAGTGCAAAACGTTGCTTTCTTAGCTATAAGGCTAATGTTGCTAGCAGTTTATCACTATAGGCTTGGTAGCAGCACTTGTATGCTGATATTTTACTAGCTAAATAGTATCTGATCCAGATATCTTATTGTATATTTTGGGAAATTCAGAAGTAGGTCAACAGGTATTGATTGCACACACAAAGGTCACTGGGAAGGGTTTACATGAGGACAACAATAACAGTACTGAATTTTGAATTTAAAGTAAAACTAAGCATGATTTAGCAGCTCTCTGACCTAATGAAACCAATTTCTTGTATGTTTTAATTGATAAATTCTTGAGCAACCCTGAGGAAACATGAGTCAAACCCAGGACAGCCCATCAGGAAGGATTCATGCTGGTGTGTCACTGACTGAAAACACTTATCAACCAGCCATAATTCTGATCCCAATTTCAGTCAATGCCCACTGATGACACCCTTGTCTCACATCGCTAGATCTGTCTCCACACTAAGTTTACACTTTTCCACTGCAGAAAGACGTAACAAAGCATAATGAGCAAAGTAAAATTTGTGTGGTTGTTGTGTTTTAAATTTTTATTTACCGTTCGTGCTGACTGATGAAATGTGGTTATGTCAGGACTATTATAGGTTAGGAAATACTGACAAGAAGGTCTACCATCCACAGTTCTTGAGTTGCAGTATGTTCAATTGTCTTTGAAATATTGAATGTAAACGACAAGCAACACAGTCTGTTGGCTGCAGAACTGCAAACTCAGACTCCACTCTTCCAAGCTGGAAAACTACTTACTGCAGCAGTCTGGTGCGTTTGGTCTGTTTAATATACTGATTTTGTAAATGATCAAACTGAATAGAATTTTATGCATGTACATTATGCATTAGTGACTCGATTCCACTCTGGTTATATTTACATGAAACGTCTCCGTTAAAAAAGACATATCTACAAACACTAATGTATTACAACAGAAGTCTCCTTTGATTTTCAAGAAGTCACTGCAGACCAAGAGGGATTGTGTGATAACTGTTAATTGTTCTGATAGTTATCTGGAGTCACAGTTCACTGAGGACAAAGCAGGTATTCTTCTCTGCAGCTCCACAAAGCCGCCTTCAGTCCCATGCAGGCATATCATGAGATGTAAGAGCTCTGTCTGCTCATTTTTATCAGATTAAGTTAAGAACATCAAGGAAGAATTTCATAAACCAACTTTCTTTCAGTTTGTTTATTGTGGTGAATGAGAGATGACTGGGCATCAAATAAAAAGTGTCTGAGTAATAGAGAGCTGCTTTAGCTCTGAAGTCAGAAGGGAGTCACAAAGAGCTGAAACGTCTCTTCTTCAGTGGTTTCTTGTGAGCTTGAGGGCAGGAAATAGAGGAAGGATATGTGGAGGAAGGATAAGGAGAAAGCAGAGAGAGAGAGAGAGAGAGACCAGAGATGAAAAAACTGGTTAAACTCGAGTCTTTAATGGTCACAGAGCCACACTATTAACTGCTACCTGTTGGGCTGCATATCTGTTTGGAAGAGAGCATATATCAGAGTCATAACTGGCTGCTAATGAATGTCAGAAATGGTTTGTCAAAATGCTCCTGTGGGTATTAGTAAATAGCTCAGTTTGACATTAAAAAGGCATGCGAATGAGTTTGTGGATCCCTCAGGAAAAACGTAGCTCAGATCCAAGACATTCTTAAGCTGAAGCAAGAGTTTGTCATAACATGCTACTTTTAGCCACATGTTGTGATTGCTTCATGATTTGGTTCTTCTATTTTTGTTTCTTCACTGCACTTCACTGTACTGTACTTTATATCCTTTATTAATGTCAATAAAGCCACACACCGAGGGTTGCTATATTACAATAATGAAACCACATCAGTGGTTATTCGATCTGCTCATTGTCGACGGAAGTAAGACAGAAGTTTGAGTGGCTGTCTTCCTGTGGGAAAATAAAAAAAGAGGAATTTGTCCAGCTGTTCTTCCTCTGTGCGCCACTTTGTGTGTCTCACTCTGTTTATTCATCCATATTTTCCTTAGGAAACACAACAGTTCCCAACTTACATGAAGTCAAGGAGAACATGACCATGGGAACCACACTGGTAACCAATCCCAGCGGAGGATTTCTGGTAAGGGGGGAGCTGCTCTTTATACTATACAAAAGTGTGCTATAGTGAATTTTCAAACACAGAAGAAGAACTGGAGTTTGTATATTTTTGAACTCGAAGCTGAGCAGCAGATTTGCTAGACCTATGGGCTATATGGTAACAGTGGGTTTAACCTCCTTTCTCTCAGTGACCCTGTAAATCAGGTGTATAAATGCAGAAACATAAGTAGAAGATGGCAACGACGCATTAGGTTTTGTGGTTATGAATTCCAGTAAAACTTTGTTATTGAGATTAGCAGGGTGTGAAAATGAAAGAAACAGCAGGCTATAAACATATTGTATCTTTAGGGGACTTATTGTGAGGAACAAAAATTAATGTTGGACAGTGAGGGCAGATCCTGTACGGCTGCCGGTGTTACTGACCCCAACCCCAACAGTAAATGTGGTTAATTTGAGTGTTAACATAACCTTTGAAACTTTATGTCTGTGTTTATATACTGTAATTCAGAGTCAGTACAAAGCATTCATCAGTTTCAAACGAGGCTGACTTGTAGGCATGATGAATGAGCACTTGCCAGTGCAATCTGCAGTAATTACCAACCTGGCAGTTTGAAGGTTCCAATCCAAATGTGTAGCCATCCTTTCTCAGCAGCTATTAGATGGTGTGCTATGAAATTTTGTATAGAATTTCATGTTCCCCAGAGGATAAACCCTTATGAATTTGGTCAGGATATATTATAATCCCTTTGGTGAACCCCTAAATTTTCATCTAGAATTCAATTATAATTAGCTATAATAAAGTTGTGAACATTGTAAATATGGTGCATGAGCATTTTAGCATAGTATTTAGTTTCAAGCAGCACAGTCTCACAGAGCTGCTAGCATCACTGTAGACTCTGGTCTTGTTCTTGTGCAACAGTATTTCTCCTAAAGTATTGAGTTTGTGGAGCACACATTACGAAAATGATGGCAAAGCATTACTAGACATTAATACATTTTCCAGTTATTGTGGGTAATTTTTAAAACCCTGCTTCCTTTTCGGCTCAATCTCTCTGTTTCCCACTTCTAGTTTTCTCTCTGGAGAAGGACACTCTGAAAGGATCTGTGGTGGTTTTTTATAGTCTCTGTGTAATCCTTAGAGTGAGTAGTTCTTTCCTCTTCTGTCTTCGGTAGCCCTGAACCTCCTCTCACCAGTGACCTCATGCAGGTGAAGAACTGACCAGTTTCCTCATCTCAGACAACTAAAGTCTGAGTTTGTTTGGGTGTGTGTCCTGTCTCCACAGGCGTGTGGTCCTCAGTATGGCTATATGTGTGGACAACAGCAGTACATCTCAGGAGTTTGTGCGAATGTCAGCTCTTCCTTCCAGATCCTCAACTCTATAGCACCATCTGTGCAAGGTACGCACCCTGACTAAACAAGACAAAGCAGATCTGACGGTCAGGATGGGACCGCATCTGCACGAATTGCCTGTCCAAGATAAAAGATTATAATCTATTCTTCACAGTAGTACCATCCAAAACCCTGACATCAAACTCACTCTCCCAAAGTGCAGAGGATGATTAGAGCATTCTTCTTAATGTAAACTTGTCTGTGGCCCCATCCCGCTCTGGCCCAGCCCGTCTGCTGTGTTGTATGCCCAAGTTAGGAGACAGTTGACTGGGGCTGCTCTCTGTTTCCCAGGAAGGAAACGGAATAGAAAGAACCAGAGGGTAAACAGGCATTTTATCTCTCTGCTTCTGTTTCTCTCATTCTTTCTGCATCACTTTCTCTGTTATTCCTTTCTTAGAAACAACACAGACTGACGGGGCAGTAAAAACCCTTTAAAATCACTGAGACTACTAATATGTCTCAAATGCTATATCATAAATTAATTTTATTAATTCTGAATGAAAGAAAATGTAAGAACTGACAGATTATAAGAGTGTAGTTTTTACAGAGTTTTACTTTTTTGTCTTCTTTCCTTAAGTGATGACTTTTTACACATTTGTATGGAGCTGAGGGTTTTAAATTGAACTTGAAACCGCTGCTCACCAGCCTGTTTAGTTCAAGCTTCTTCTTGGGTAAATACTGAACTCAGGGCTCGCTTGCAAAAGGGATCCTGATCCCAGTGATGAAACAGAGGTTACATACTGGAGATGTGATTAATTGCAAATCTTAGGCTAGTCATTTGATGTCTGCGAGCTCAGTAGTAAAGAAATGCAACTTCACTTTTCTCCTAATGTGAAATGCAATATAATGTACTTTTAAACCTTGTATTATTATCCTCTGCATTAGGGATTCCCAGTTTTTTGGCTTGTGACCCCTTAAAACAGAGCACTGACTATTTGTGACTATATGAGCAACTAGAAATTGTGACCTTCTTGTTTTGTTTGAGCAGTTTTTAAAGGACCTTTGCTGCCTATAGTGATCTGGTAAAGAAAAAGCTAATTTTGAGAACATAATTCATAAACATTTTTCTTCTTTCTGACCCTGTTATTAATCTCACAACCCTTCAGATTTAACTTGTGACCTCTTGTGGGGGGTCCTGACCCTCAGGTTGGGAACCACTGCTCTACATCATTATATTTTGACCTGGAGCAAGTATGTCACTTGCAGGCACAATTAAACCAGAAGAGTCCTGAAAGTGTTACATATAGTACAACTAGTTATGTCTAGTTTCTTTCTTAGAAGTGAAAACAGTACTTTGAATGTGTTTAGTTAGACCAGCTATCTGTCTTTGGAACAGATATATAAATATATAAACATATAACGTGTGAGGCCAGTCTCAGCTTTGAGCAGACTTGTACTTACTAACCAACAAAACCAAAGTTACCCTTTAATTAACTGTGATTTCTGGCTTTGTTAGAGTGTGGAAAGGAGCTGGACATTGTGATGGTTCTGGATGGCTCTAACAGTATATACCCCTGGTCCAGTATCATCACTTTTCTGCGCCGCTTCATTGAGAAAATTGAGATTGGACCAAAACTCTCACAGGTCAGTTGCATGACTAAATGAAATGACTCCTTTCGTCTTAAACATATGGGTTGAACATCAGGGTGTGGAATCAGACATGGGTGGAAAAGTACATGGATAAATGAGAAAGCATGAATGAGGGAATATATTATTTGCTGCCAACTCAATATTTCATATTATGTTATATTTGATGCCTTAAGTGCCCTTCATTATGGAATTTTCCACATGGTGCCAACATTAAAAACAACTGTGAGGTGTCCTACATAAAGCAAACTTTGAACTGAAGACTTTATTCTTTAAAGTAATTTTGCCTCTGTCTTACAAAGTTGTGCCCTGAGTTTATTTCTGTCTACTTGTCTTGGATCATTTTGCAAATGGGTGGTTAGTTTTATTATGGTTACACTAACATGGGCTGCAGCTTGTGGAGTTTTCCAAAGGGAAGCACTGGAAAGTCCTCTCACTGCAGAGCCCAGTGGTTGTAAGTCACATCTTCCATGGCTACTGAAGGCTTCTGCCTGCTGTATAAAGAGCATTGTGTCATATCATCCCCGCCAGACCCGACCACATCCTCTGTAGACTGTGGGAGGGGACAGCAGAGGAGAAAGGGCACACAAGGAGAGAAAGTGTGTGAGTGTTTGTCTGTGTGTTGCAGGTGGGAATAGTGTCCTATGGTGAGACCGTGACTCATCGTGTCAACTTGAGCCAGTTTGACAACACTCCTGATCTGCTGAAGTTCATTGACAAGCTTCCTCAGCAGACCGGCTTCAAGACCATGACTTTCCTGGGCATTGATACTGCCAGGTACGCAACATTAGTTCTTCCCCTTCACTTTGGCCAGCGTAGCAATGGCAGGCTAAAATTTTTCATTAAGTCATTATGGTCTGGCAACATTTAACAGGCACTTCAGTGGGACAGTGTCATCTCAAGTAGGCTGAACACCAGACTCAGAAAGGCTCCTTCATCAACAAGAAACCTTCCTGCTGGTCAAACACATCTCACTGAGATGTCTTTGGTCATATTTTTCCTAAGTTATTCCCAAGTTCCCTTATTGGTCTTTCACATATCTGGTCAGGTGTATGAAATGTTTCCCAAACTTAAATCTTGTAGCAAAAGATGAACTTAAACGGGAACTGATTTTACAAATCAAGGTCCATCTACAGGTCTTGGGGAGTGCTACCCCAAAGACTAAAAGGTTGTGGCTCCAGTGGAAGCTGGAAATCTGATGAATTAAATAAATAATATAATCTAAGGTGAGTCCTTCATTGTTAGCTAATGATGTGGTCCTGTCTTTTGCAGAGATCTGTGACAAAATCTAGTTTTAAGATGTTTACCAATTGAGGTTATATTGTTTTCACATGGTTCATATTTCCAAATAAAGCTGTGCTCAATCAGCTGACTAACAGAACCCTTGGGACCAACTGTTTGTTCTCCAGCTGTGTTCAGTGTAATTAATAGGAACTTGGAGAAGGCTGTCCAGGGGGTCAGCAGTGGCACATTTTTGTCCAGGGACCCCCAAACAAGTTAATCCATCCATTTCATATTTGTTTGCCTCAATTGTTTTTGGATGTGTAGTTACATTCAGCTTTTTGTTGTGACTCCAGTATCTACTTAACAGTTTATATCACTGCTATCACTTTATACTTACTGCTTTAGCCATAGATCTTTAACTGTGCTTGTCCTGATGATGCACAGTGACTGGCCACACAGTTCATTACAAGCAATTTTAGGTAAAAATATCGGTCTAAAGAATCTCACTTGATTTGACTCCAGGATTATTTGTACGGGTTTCAGATTGATCATGGCGCAAACCTCCCACCAGTCACATGAAAGTGAAGTAGCTAAGATATACACTCAGTTGCCAGTTTGTCAGGCCTGTGATAAATCTTCCTGTCATGACAATTATAAAGCAGGATGTGGGATGTGGTTTGTGGTGCTGTTATAAATGGGCAGGCTAAAAAATCTGAATGCTCTATTAGATTGCATTAGTTTTAGCAAAGTGTACCTAATAAACCGGCAATTGAGCGTATATTTAAGGCCCAGTTTTTTCAGATGTTGAATTCTTTTGATTGAATTTTGAAACTTTCTTCCAATCAGGAAGGAGGCCTTCATGCCAGAGCGTGGTGCACGACCGGGGGTGAAGAAAGTCATGGTGATTGTGACTGACGGGGAGTCACATGACTCCTATAATCTTAACAAGGTCATGGGAGACTGTGAAAATGATGACATCGAGAGGTTTGGCATTGCTGTGGGTACAAATGATCTTGATGTTGTTTTCAGCTTTTTTTGTGTTTATGTGTGTGTTTTTAAACTAATTTCTTTAACTTCTACTTCTTTACAACATCTCTGTTAATTAAAATTAAATCAAGGAAAGGTGTACTGAACACAGCACAGCTTCTATAACAAATACTGCACCATAAGGAGAACTGTTGGGTCATTTGAATCAGATTGTCACTTACTCTGTTTCTTGATGATGTTATAATTTAAGAATTGTATTGTTTCCAGGTTTTGGGAGACTACAATCGTCAGAACAAAAGTGTAGCCGAAGTGCAGAAGTTTATTAAAGAGATCGAATCCATCTCCAGTCAGCCATTACGAGACCATTTCTTCAACGTGTCTGATGAGGTGGCGCTGTTGACCATTGTGGACGCTTTGGGAAGCAGGATATTTGCTTTGGAAGGTATCCCTGTAAACAATTATAAACATATGATCACAAAGTTTTACATTTTACCTATCTTAGTGTTTATACACCCAAAGTATTTAAAGACATTTTACTCTCTTGTTCAATCAGTAATGTGATACTGAGATAATATTTTTTTTTTATTTTCTGTGGTTTATTTATTGGTAGTTAAAACAAACTTTTCTTTTCTCAGCTACAACTGGCAATTTCACCTCCTCCTTTGAGATGGAGATGTCTCAAACTGGTTTTAGTGCACATACTTCTAAAGTAAGTTTAAATCAAATTATTTTTGTTAGATGCATACACAACTACCATACTTTTAGAGTGGAGTCAGTGACTAACTGTAAAATAACATAACCAGACCGAGAGTGCAAGCGTTGTTTACACATCAGTATTTTTAATGGAGCTGTTGCGTGCAAGTGAATGCACTGACATGGATGTTTGCTCAGCTATTGAACTGTAGACACATTACACCAGTGTTGTCAGCGGTGCATTTTCAACCCTTTGGTGATTCACTGTGGTCTCTAGAAGTTTCCAGACACAGATGCTCTCTGTCCTGTCTGCTCACGGCGCTGCTGAGAGTGTGTGAGACAGAAAAAAAGAGGCTGAAAGGCAAACACAAGTTATGTACAGCATGAAAGATGGCAGGGGAGGTTCAATCGGTTGCTTGTTGACTACAGTAAAAAACAACATGTTTGCTATTGCCCCTTCACACGCGTTGTGATTTCATTCACTGGGTATTTCCTATGTCTATTTAAAAATAAATATGCTTCCATCTAGTCTCTCTTCCTGCTCCTGACTCGTGTTTATCACCTCCTTGATCACTGTGTATGCTGTACCTGTGGATGTGGTTTTCTGTTGAGTAGCTAATCAATTAAGTGGCTGATTGTTTCAGTAGTAGTGGCAAATGGTACAGTACATTTACTCAAAGACTGAACAGTTTTGTCATATTTGTACTCTACTTACCGTTTCCATTTCATGCCATGTTATACCTCCCTTCACTGCATTTCAGAGTGAAATATTTTACTTTTTACTCCACTGCACTTATGCTTAACAAATAAAATGCCATGTATTTCAACCTGATAAAGTTTTTACACGTTGTAATAATACAATATATAAAATAATGCAGTACTCTGTTGATAATACCTCTGTGCTTTTACTGAAGTAAATTTGCCTATGTAATAGTTTTACATTGTGATATTAGTACTTTTAGTGAAGTAAAGGATTCAAGTAGAAGTACATCACAGTATTTGAACTGCACTAAGATGACAGGTTATTTTGTGCACTACTGACTAACAGAGCTGATTCTAATGCTTCTGTTGTCCCCCACAGGAAGGTTTGTTGTTACTGGGAGCAGTGGGAGCATATGACTGGAATGGGACAGTGGTAATGCATACTACTGAAGGAACAGTCATTCCAGGGAAGACCCAATTCTTCAACCCAATGACTGAGGTGGGGTATGAAAGACTGGCTGGGTACATTGGTGAGTTGACTCATGATGGATTAAAGGTTCTGAAAATTTTTTTTTTCCTCAATCAGCTTCTTACTGTCAGTGATGGGGATCTGCCAAAGTTAGAACAGTTTAGTGAAAAGTCAGAGTTTAGATGAGAGCTGAGTTTTTGTCTGCTTAAATCTTAATGAAAGACAACTTAAGATATTTTAAGCTTTGATGCTTTCAGATGAAATTGGCTCCAGTCTCCACCGGGAGCTTCGAGGATAAGTGGGTATTGCTAATGGATAGTTGGGTTGCTTTATTTAGTGATGCCCTGAGCCAAACCGTAGGCTCAGTGTATTCTAATGGATCGGTATTGGCTGTTCAGACTGCTTGTGTTGCAGTAGTGCTCTTTACAGAGCCACAGGATTCTCCTGGATAATGTACTGTAACAACCCTACGTTGTACTGTTGCCGTATTCTCTGATCACCTGTTTTAATTTCAGTATTGTTGTTGGGTTTTGTTCATCGTTTTAGAATAGCAGACAATTCTAAATACTACAGTACCCATGATTCTTGGTTGCTGTTGCCATGGAAAAACTGCCAGCGTCACACAGTTTATGAAATAATCGCAAAACAACCCAGAAATTCTAATTGAACTGGTTCAAGTTGCTGATTGTAAAATCGTTTTTCTCAGCACTGCTATCTTTAGCTTCCTCTGACCATTAGCGGCTCACTGGGAGTCGTACTTAATACTCCATCATACATTTTTGTCAAAGAACCAGATCTGGTTTAGTGCCGCTGTAAATTGTTTATAGTCATGATTCAACCAGGAGAATTTCATGCTGATCCAAGTTATGTAACCTTGTCTGTGGAAAAAAATGAATGGAACTTTGATTTTGAAACCGGGGCGCCTGAAATAGCTCCTCCCACGTCACAACTCTATTAAAGTGTGCAAATTACTTGATGACAGGCCAAGATTAAACTTGTTTGTTGAAGTGTAAGTCACTGTGTGTGCTCAGCCAAAGACTCTTTGTTTTTCAGTGCGTCAAATGCACATTTAATCAGCACCGAAGTAAATAAAAGTATCCGTTCTTACTTGGTATAGGCAGTTTAGGATCAGTTAACTTAGTTTCATACCTGATGTTATAGAGAAGCTCTTAAGATTTGAACCAACCAGAAAACTTGTACCTGTTGGTAAGGTGACTTAAACACAGCTAATACAGAGTTTGGAGCACTTTTTACACTTGCATCAACAACTTTGTCTGAGAGTGTGTTTGTGTTAAAAAGAGAGAGCTCTGAGCTAAATCTTTTAAGAGATTAGGTGAAATACAGCTGCAGAGTAAATAGAGTTTCTCTTGGGCAGAGGAATAAGATATGCAATTTGTCTAACTTTGATAGCAGATGCTTCTCCCTGTGTGCCACATAAATAATATACACAGACTCCTCTCTCTGTCCTGCTGCCTTTTATGGCTATCAACTTATTTAATCAACATGTCATTAGAAAGAGCACTGGTAGGTCCAGGCTCGTGTACTGTAAACTCAGCTGTTGGCACATGCCCCTACCTAATGGTCCGTCTGCAGGCTTTGTGTGCTTGTCTGAGAGCATGCACACATGCATGGTTGTGTGTTTTTCTGTCAGTTTCCAGTAGTGTCTCATAGTTTCTTCCACGCGCTGCAACATAAATAATTGGCTTTAAAAAGATCCCACAAAGAGAGCCAGAGTAAGGTTTCCTCAGTCATGTCATGAGGTGCACATAGTGCGTGATGCATCTCTGGTGATGTTTACATTGAATTTAATACCGTATGTGCTTGTGTGTGCATTCTCTGCAGGCTATGATGTCCAGTCAGCATCAACCCCTGATGGCATGCTGTACATCACTGGGGCACCACGGTACAACCACACAGGCCGTGTCGTTATCTATCGTCTGGATGAAAATAATATAGTTGTCTCACAGATACTGACAGGAGAACAGGTAAGCCTTTGTCACTTTGGTGTTTAGGCTGACATCCGTTGCACAGAAGACATATATCATCAGTCTGTCATATACTAAGCTAACTCTATAAGGTAGGACTTTACTGATCCCTGAGAGAAAATTTACCTTACAGCAGCACAGAAATAGGCTAAAACAATTATGGTGGCCAAATGTGTCCAAATTTGGAGATACAGAGGTCAGAACCATATAGATAAAAGATTTTTTCTTCAGGAAAGTTCAGTGACTGAAAGGTCAGCGTTGAAAGGTGATCTCTGACTCCTCTGTGCAGCTTGGCTCCTACTTCGGCAGCGTCCTGCAGACTGTCGATGTGGATAATGATAACTTCACTGATCTCCTTTTGGTTGGCGCTCCAATGTACATGGGCTCGGAAAGAGACGAGCAGGGACAAGTCTACGTTTATAAACTCAACCAGGTATAGAAGATTCTAAAGGAGGTTGTGTCACATTTCTACAGAAATTCACATTGAGAAGCTTGTGATGATACACCCAGTGATGCCCTCTCCATATGTCTTTGTCTTTGTTTATTACTAGGTCGGACAGTTTGAGCATGAGTTCACTTTAAAGCCTGTCAATCAGTCCTGTTGCACTGCCCACTCAGACAAATGCACTAATAAAAATGAACCATGTGGCGCCCGGTTTGGAACAGCCATTGCAGCAGTGTCAGATCTCAACCTTGACGCGTTTAATGATGTGGCAATCGGTGCACCTTTGGAGAACGACCACCGAGGAGCCGTCTACATCTACCATGGAGATAAGACGTCACTGAAAGAGAAATTTGTACAGGTAAGAATAAACATGAGTGCCAATTAGTGAACTATTAATAAAAAGATCTGTAACAATTTATTTAGAGCAATGCGCCCTAATCTGTTTTGCGGTGTCTCCTTAGCGTATCCCTGCAGGCGGGGATGGTGAAAAGGTGAAATTCTTTGGTCAGTCCATACATGGAGTTATGGATCTGAATGGAGA
Source organism: Monopterus albus (assembly GCF_001952655.1). Taxonomy (NCBI): domain Eukaryota; kingdom Metazoa; phylum Chordata; class Actinopteri; order Synbranchiformes; family Synbranchidae; genus Monopterus; species Monopterus albus. The sequence goes on from NW_018128133.1 coordinate 522,598, forward strand.
TGGAATCACTGATGTTACCATAGGAGGACTGGGAGGGGCTTCACTATTCTGGTGAGACATGGCCCATCCTCAGATATAAACATTTACTCCTAAAATTACACATTCAGAGCTCCTATCCTTTCACATGTCTGTTTTGCATTGTCTTAATCGGGTTTAGACAGCTGTGCATGTCCCACTGGGCTTGTAGGCTGGAGACTAACAACTTCCTAGTGAGCTCTCTGTTAAAGCCCTTGGCTACGAACTTCGCTGTTAGAGACCAGCCTACAGACATCAACCCACAAAGTTTTGAAACACCAGCGCTCACCATGATTTAACTTCCCAGGCAGACCTTCTCCCCTTCTCCCACAGTTTCTGCTGGCAGAGGCTCAACTAAGCTGTGTGAAAACTCCATGTCCCAAGTGGCGTAGAGTTTAAATAGGATTCGCCTGTTCTCCCTGAACGCATGGCTGCATTTTAGAAAGCTCAACAGTTGGATGGAGAGAGTTCTAGTCTTGAGGCCAAGTTTTATCCTCGAGATGCATCCATTTCATCTTCCTCCCTTTGAGAAAATCAATACCTGCACACACAAACACACACACACACACACACACACTGCATCAAAAATAAAAGTACTTATGATGATGTATGAATGTGCAATTATCATGTTACTACTGTAGCTGGTTGAGGTGGAGCTAGTTTTACACCTTTGCACACAGATCAGTACTGTAGTTTATTCCAGTGGTTTGTCTTAGTCCAAAATATCACAAGATAAATCTGAGGGACTGTGAGATGATTAACAGTGTGGGAAAATAGAACAAAAGTTCTTGTGCACAAATTTATATTTAGTTTTTCTTTGCTTTTTTGAAAAGAAATGTAAAGTAACAGAATATGAATATGCTTAAGTAAAATTCAAGTGCTCAGGCACATTACTTGTGGTTATGTTTTCGATAAGGTGGCTTGTTTCATTTTACCAGGTCCAGAGACGTGGCCGAGCTCGATGTCAACATGACTTTTGACCCGGTTAAAATAAACCTGCAGCAGTCTCAGTTCCAGTGTGAATATGGTGGACGCAAATCTGTGTGTGTGACAGCCAAGGTGTGCTTCTCCTACAACATCAAATCTGACATACAGGACTTACTCAATGCTACAGGTGGGAACCCCATATTGATGCTGATGATTCTGTCAGTGCCCGATTCCTTTCTCTCTTTCAAAATTTATTTTTTTTCTATCACTACATTTTCTTATCTGTTGTGTCCCACAGAGATGCGCTACAATCTGACTCTGGATGCTCTGCGTGCAAAAGCCAGGGCTTCATTTACTGACACTGGTGATCGTAAGGTTACCAAGACCTTCCATATCAGAGACAGAGAGATAAAATGTGTGCAAGAGAGATTCATGATGTCGGCAAGTACTTTGATGTTTATGATGCATACATGGGGTTAGCAATGGTTTTTTACCTAAAAGAAATCAACCCCAAAACTATACTTCTATAGCAGCAGATCAACGAGACACAATATTCAAAACAACTTAGTACCCTAAGTATCTGCAACCTTGAAATATACTAGAATAGAAATAGGGTGTACTCTAGTCTTCCAGAGATGTACAGTAAGTGGTGTTTAGCCTCAGAAAGGACAAAGCTGTGGGAAGTCTTATGCAGAGGAGGAAGGCCTTGCTTCTAACATTAAACAGACCTGTCCTGATCAAAGCCTGCAGTGTACAGCTTGTCCTGTATCTGTGGCTGCTTGGCGAGGTGGAGAGCTGAGAAGAGACATAGAAAAAGCAAACAATGATACATGTGAATAAGAGAAAGAAAGTGAATGGGGTGTTTTGAGAGTCCAGGTCAAGGAAGATTTCTACAAGTAGTCCAAAGAGCACATCATATACCGTTCATCACAGACGGAAATGTTTGAATGTTACTACATCATCCATTGTAAACCTAAGCGGTGTCCAGCGATGTGACATTTAGTGACAAGTGTATGAAATTTCTCATTCCAGCTATTCGCTGCAGTGGTTTCTCTGTCGTAAACTGCCCGTAGGCGAGAGAAAGAGGAACTAATCGGTAGAAACAGCTGCTGCTGTGTGTGCTCAACATGAATACCTGCTCTGTTCACGTTTGCCAGTTTGTGCAGAAACTTTCCATATAGTCTAGGGTAGAGGCCTTCAAGGATCAGAAAATTAGTATCAGACACACAAAGCACCACAACTGTCTCCGCTGAAACAGCTGACAGCAACAAACCAAAAGGAGATGTAGCACGAATTAATCAGTGTCCAAAAAGGGGCTTCACAGGCCTCCGCAGTATCTGCTAAAGCAACGGCTCCAGTATGTTTTAAGTCCACACCACAGCACAGCTCCAAACCACTTACTGTAAGTAAACCTCAGATAAAAAATAAATTGGCTCTTAACCTGTACATTCAAAACCTCCATTGTCTGGTCCACTTCGGTACTAATGTTTCTCCAGTTTCTTTCTACAGTAGCATTGATTTGCTCCATGCACATAACATGAGCATGTTAAATGAATGTTAATGAAATTCACAGGGGATGGTTATAGGAAAAAATCAATAGCCAACTTAGCTGCCTACAAGGCCAGAATGTGGCCTGTTAGATAAGCAGTCTATATACAGGATGATCACTCTTTGACATGCTTTAGGACACACATACAGTTTGTCTGCATTATAAGACTTTAACAATATAAAACTTAACAGAAGAGTGAGAAAGCTGTCAATCAATCTGTGGTCCATACTTGCCCACCCAATCCTGATAAGAGCCATAAAAGTGGAAAGACCTTTCTAGGTGATCCATGTGTGAATATGGTCTTTGAGGCCTTCTTGCTTACTTTGTCTTCCTTATGTTGCTCCTCCATCTTTTATTTCTCTCTCCCTCTGTTCCTCTTCTACTGCTACACCTGTCCCTTCTCCTCAACAGGCCCGCCTGGACTTCCGAGACCCTCTCATGGTGTCTTTGGAGTTTGGACTAGCTGATGAGGACATAGGCCCTGTCCTGGACGAAAGCCTTCCCAAATCCATCAATAAGACAGTAAGATCACTTTGTATCACTTACAAGAGTTGTCATTATTAACCGCCAAATAACAGTAAGCAGAACATTTAGAGTCACAGACGGGAAGGATTTGAATACCGTCCTAAACATCCTCCATCTGTCTGACTTTAAAATCCATGAGTGAGAAGTGGGGTTTTCCTGTCTGGCCCCAAACTTGCTGCTGTTACAGAACATTTGCAACAGCTGACTGTGATCCTTCAGTGTTTCTTCGAGTCTGTATTAGTGTTTCAACACCAGCAGTCAGGACTTCTCACACTCCCACATGCATATTTCTTCTAACAAGAGGGTTTGCAGATAACTGTTGCAATGAGTGATGTCTCCAGATAAAGAGGAGAGATAGCACATGAGAATTCAACTTCAACACATAGCAAAGACTGCCAACAAAGCCTGGGTGTGTGAAATACACAGTAGTACTAGCAACACCACATTAGTGGTGGAAGAAGTACCCAGATTATTACAGTCTTACATTCAAAATATTACTTCAGTAAAAGTACAAAAGTAGCAGAAAATATACTTAAAGTAGCAAAAGTACTCATTATGTAAAATGGAACCGTTTACCGTTTAATTTTAGATAATATTATTGGATTATGATTACTGTTGTGTTGTTGTGTACCTCACATTTAATGCTGAAGGTGATAAAGGTGGAGCTAATTTTAAGTATCTTATATGCTTATAATTTAAATTACTGCCGGGTAGCTTCTGAATTTTACACTAAGGATCAATACAGCTTCTGTTTATACTGTTTTCTTTTATTTATCTCTTTCTGAAAAGTAACTAGTAATATTCAGAACAAAGTATAATATTTTTTTCTGAAATGTAGTGAAGTCACAGTATGAAGTAGCACAAAATGAAAATACTCAAATAAAGTACAGATACCTCAAAATTGTACTTAAGTATAGTACATGAGTAAATGTACTTGGTTACTTTCCAGCTCTGCACCACATCCCTTCTCTCCTAGACACAGGACCATAAGGGAGGTGTTTACAAGTCTTAATGCATCCTGACGCCCTCAGTGTCAGAGACTGTCTGCAGCAATGCACGCTGCAAGGAAGGACCTCTCCTGTTATTGTTAGTGAAAGGAAGAGAAGTGACACACACAGAAAGGGGAGGTCATCAACCGGAAGTTGCTGGGGGTTTTTTGGATATTGTGCTGCACATGATATTCCAGTGTCTCATCATTCCTGGGAGGGTACTGAGAATGGGAATAAATACAACTGGGGGAAAAGGAGAAAGGAAATTACAGCCATCTGAATCTTTGATGTCACTAGTTTGTTGTCACAAACTCTTATTGTAAACTAAATTAAGGAGCGCACAGAGAAAGGTTCCACTTTTAGCAAATGCTAGTGAATGTGAAAACAGCCTTCTAGTGTCAAACTTGGTGCATACTGTACATCATTCTGCACTAAAGCTCAAACTTCCAAATGAAGTAACACTGAGCAACATCGTTTCTAAGTGGAGGGGGACTTTACTGTTTTACTTCAGTTCTTCTTGAAAGGTGTATGTTTGTATCTGATAGATTCCTTTAGTGGACTGTGGGAGTGATGAGAAGTGCATTGCTGACCTCTCTCTCAAAGCAGAGCCTAGTGTAAAAAGGTAAGTGATATTAGCATTAAAGGATACGTTCACAAATTTCAAGTCTATCCTAAAACAATGGCCACAGGTACATTGAAACTTACTGATTATTGGTTGTTGTAATTGTTCCTCATGCCCATAGAGGCTCCAGAGTTTGACAGACCAGCTTGGTGTCTTCCAAAGTTACAATATTTTATGTATAAAATTCCCTTTTTATGCTGTCATGGATGGTGTTAGTCCTTGTGTGGTCGTCCACAAAGAGGGAGTTTCATACCAAACACATAGTGACTTCAGTAGATATTAAACTGTTGAAGATTTAATTAGTGTTAGCTGAACTTTGAAATGTATTTTTGCACCCAAAAAGGACTGTGGATTATGTGTCCCATCACTTACACTGGAATCACAGTAACAAGAGATCTCCTCAAAGCCAGTATGGGCAGGAGGAACAACTGCAGCAAACAGTGGAGCTTTTATTGAACATATAGGCATGTAAGTATTGTTTTAAGATAGGCTTGAAAAAATGCTAATGCAATTTTTAACATTATTTTATTTAAAGTATACATTTTTTCACATTCAAGTTCTTTATGTAACATATAACATGAATTATAGTGTCACTCAGAGCACAGCAGTTTGACCTTATTAGCTTCGAATCCTTCCAGCACACGACTGCTCCCTTGTGGGCAGATACCTACATTACAACTAAACACACTGGCACTTCTCATTTACTTCTCCAGCATGGTGATCAAGGCAAACAAAGACAAGATCGATGTGAACATCAACGTTAGAAACAGCAAAGACAACGCATACAACACCAAAGTTGTCCTCAGCTTCACGCCAAATATCAACTACGTTAAAGTAGAGGTGAGATTTCTAGTGTGTCTCCACATCATTATAGTCTGTATGAATTGTTGTGTGAGTGTGATAATGTATGGGGGTTTTTTTTGTTTGTTTTATTAGCCGGAAATGGGATGCACTCTAAATCATACAAAAGTGGAGTGTGCTGTTGGATACCCATTCCTCGGAAGCAACGTTGAGGTTAGTTTTAGCATTCATCTCTCCTGTGCAGGGTGCAGACCACATACTACCTGTACGGTATATTTGGTATTTTCTGTCTTTACTGCTAAGTAGAGTAGTAAATATGTGATGTTCTAACATCTGCAGGAAGATTTCAAAGTGAAATTTGAGGTGAATCCCGAACATATTCAAGAGGTGATTCAGATCAATGTGACGGCTACAAGGTGAGAGAATCAGCAGAGGATCAATTATTTCCATCTGAAGCTGTTTCACTTAAAATGATTTTGTTTCTGTTTGTGATTAATGAAGTGCAAAAATAACAGAGTTTTGTCATTAATATTAAATGTTTTGCATTGGAGAAGTATATGTTTTTTTTAATTTCCCGCAGTGACAGTGAAGAGCTGGCTTCTACCCTGAATGACAACACAGTGCAGATCTCCATCCCTGTGAAATATGAGGCTGGGATCATATTCTCAGTGTGAGTAGCTGTGGATCCAGTTGGTGCTTCACATTGCTTCAGCATTTTGTGGACTCAGCACCTGGATAAGAAAGATATGTGTGTTTGTGTGTGTATAGGAGGCAGCTGTTTAAACCACTGTACACAACCTGTTCACCACGAAATAGCAGATAGACAGTTAATTACTGTCTAGTGAACACAGCATTTAGCAGCTATGGCAGTTTGTAGAGACCCAAAACAAAGCTAAAAGGAAAGTGAGTATTGGACTTAATATTTGTGAGGTGGTCTGGAACATGAAATTAATGATAGTAAATGATAACGTTGGTCTGGGACAATACAATAGGCAGTTTGCCAGTTGCCATATCAACTTTGTAAGGTAACACAGCATGTCAGTATTTTGTTACACCTTCTTGTGCTGCCCTCGAGTGGCTAAACACACAATTAAAGAACAGCTAATAAAGTCGTTAGGAGCAACTTACATGCCTACTCCACAGGTTTAGCATTGTACTCCTGGGTTTCATAGTGGACTTTTTTTTTTTTTAATTAATTAATTCCTAGCATGTAAAAAAACAAAGAAAAAAAAAAAAAAGAAAATCAACATGTAACACAAAACAACCAAACCAATTACCATATACAACCAAATAGTGATCCAAACTATGGTTGACACAACCCAAATATTTAACTAAATATTTTGCACCTAATAGTCATCCTTTCTATCAGCGTTGAACAACTACACTGGTTAAATTCCCGCAACCACCAAATTACTACATTCCTTCTAATCACAAATCACAATTACATAATTAGCAAACAAATGATAAACAATAAATTATTCATATCCCACCCATAAATACACCGATAATAACTTAATAAGAACATTACACTTCCTGTATCCGATACCCAGCTATGCAGGCCTTTTTATATTTATTCTTAAATTGTTTTACACTTGTACATTGTTTTAAATCATCACCCAATCTATTCCATAATTTTACACCACTCACAGATATACAAAAACTTTTCCTAGTTGTACGTATGGCCTGAGTTTTTAAATTTAAGTGGCCCCTCAATCCATAACCACCCTCTCGATCACCAAACAGACCCCGAATACCACTTGGCACCAAATTATATCTGACTTTATACATAAATACAGCAGATTTGTATTTTACTAAATCAAAAAATTTAAAAAATCCTGAATGTGCAAATGATGAATTCGTATGATCCCTATAACCAAGTCCATGAACAATTCTAATGGCCCTTTTCTGTAGTTTAAATAATGAGCATAATGCGCTTTTGTATGTATTTCCCCAACACTCAACACAGTAGTCCAAATAAGGTACAAACATAGAACAGTAAAGAGTATGGAGTGACTTCTGATCCACAATATTTTTAACTCTTGCCAATATAGATATACTTTTAGCCAATTTATTATGTATATATTTAATATGAGGTTTCCAACAGATTTTATCATCAATATTTATGCCTAGAAATTTTGTTTCGTAAACTCTTTCTATATTGGCATCCCCCACCCTTACTTGAATCTGACGATTTAATCTTCCATATCCAAACAGCATGAATTTTAAAAAAAAAAGGTTCAAAATCCAAGTAGCAAAACCAGAGATATTGTATTTTTTATTACATACATTCTTCTTCTGGTATGCACAATGCAACTTGCAGACAGCTCAGTGTGTTAGTGGCTAATGTATTGCCAAGCAGAGATGAGGAGCACGCGACAGAGGTCTGCTAAGATCACTTCATTCAATGTCCACACCACGTTTTTAAACTCGTGGAAGAGTGAAAAATCAAGTTTGGTCTTTTCACCATCTAGGCGGCCTGTGGATGAACACATTGTGGTAAAAGAGGGTGAACAGTTTGCCAGTGCGTTCAATGACACCAGGATGATTGGAGAGGAGGTCAACATCAGCTACACGGTAGAGATCAAATCTGATGATTTCCTAAAATAAACTTTGCACACAACTGCATGTAGACGCTGTATGTTTAGTAACCCAGATATGATGCAGTATATCAGTAAAGTCAAGGCCCCTGTTCCTCTCCATCTCACCTCTCTTCAGGTGGAGAAATTAGGTGAAATAGTGACTCCACCCCTTGAACTTACGGTGATATATCCTCATCTGTCTCCTCGGAAGAACAACTTACTCTACCTCACACATGTCACCACCAGTCCACAGGTAAGTAAACACACACATGTAGATATTCAAGTGTATTTACAGAGAGTCACCTTCTTATCTGCCTGTTTCTTCTCTGCAGGTGAAATGTGACGCTGCGCGTTTGATCAACCCTCTGAATATTAACCCAGACACCGTAAAACCTAGTCCAGAGAAAGAAACTCTCAGTGTCTTCCTGCTGGTGAGTAACGTAGGTTTATTTTCTAAATACTGCAGATGTGATCGTTGCTTCATTTAAACAACCTGTTAAGCTAGTCTTATTTTAGTTATTTAGGCTAATTTTATAAAGAGATATGATCACTATTAGAATCAATCTACCTGACTGAAACAATGTATTTTTTCTAAAGTTCCTCCCTGAAGGTTTTTCTTAACTACTGAACTGTGAACATGATTCTTTTGTGGTTCATTATCAGATTTATCACATTTTAAAAGGCAGTAAATCTTCGTTTTTGAGCCACCTTGTGTGTTGTTTTATTTGTTTTACAGAGCTGTGAGAAGACTAACTGTGCGTCATTTACCTGCTCCCTCCCTGAGGCTAAGATCAGTCAGGTCAACGTTACATTCAGAGTGTGGAAACCTACGTTCATTAAGGTTGGTTTAAAGTGAAAAGTGAATCACTTTCATTTGGCTTGCCTCCTCCTGTCATTTGGTTTGTCATCAAATGGGATAAATTATAGATGACCAGAGAGTAAAGTGGCATGACTGACAGCTGCTGGACTGATGGATGGACAGGAAAGCAAACATTCAAAAGGAGATTTCTCTTGCAGGGAGAGTTTTCCACACTGCACATGTTGGTGAATGGGACTCTGAGGATCAAAAACGCAAACCTATTTGAACTGAGCACCAGTGACAGGGCCAGAGTTGTAAGTCATGAAATGTTGGTATTGTGATTAAATGCTTGTGTGTGTTTGCATGTACAGTATGTGTACATTGACCATGTACTGTATGTATGTGTGTGCTGCTCAAGGTAAAGATCCAGGTTTCTAAGGAGTCCTTAGGAGGAATCCCTATCTGGGTCATCATAATCAGCATCTTGATAGGACTGCTGATCTTAGCTCTCGTCATTTTCGCTCTTTGGAAGGTAATATTTCCTTAACACTAATTTGTTTTCTTAATGAGATTGGGATGAGAGAATCAATACCCTCTGGTATCTGTCAGTGAAACGGGAATCTAGGGCCAGAAGATTGTTAGCTCTGCTCTGCATAAACTGCAGAACCCGGGTACCTGTACCATGTTCAACTTAATCGAGGTTATCTGTCTTCACTGAGCCTAACATTGGCCATAGCACAGAGCTGGTCATCAGCCTGTTAACTCTGGGTTTTCCTACCCGGCTATGACTGCGTCCATGTGAACATTTGGTAAATTTAGTTATAGTGACAGGAAAACTTTATACTCCACTGAGTGAAATATAATCACATAGGTAGAACAGAATAAGAAACAATAGAAACATTTTCCAATTATTAAATAATGATTAAATTAAATAAGGCTGAGAATATACGTTTTGCTTTTGTGTGTGAACAAACTTGTGTATATTTGATGAACATAAAATGACTTATTGCTGCTAAAGCAGATAGTAGGAGGAAAGTAGGATACTTGATAAGGTCAATCTGGTAAGTTCTTTTATAACCCTGGTAATATATAAAAGCGTGTAGCTAGCTGTTTCCTTGCTTCCACGCTTAGTGCTAAGATAATTTAACCATCTCCTGGCTTCATATTTAGCACAGATATGAGAGGGGTATTGATCTCATCTAATTCTTCACAGCAAAGTAAATAATTATATTTCCCAAAATGTTGAATTATTCCTTTAATATGGTAGGTGAATATTTCCATCAGTATTACCATTACAGTAGTAGGTAGCTTTGTAACTGGGTTTTACGCTCCTCTAGATGGGCTTCTTCAAGAGAAAATCCAGAGACTACACAAAGGAGGAAATAATGGACTGAGATATCCGGATATCCAGACAGCCAGCGCTGTGACCGACTGCTTCCAGAACCACCGGCTCGCACAGAGTGACTTTTTAAATGCATAGTCAGACAGACGGAGATGCCATATGACCCACAGACACCTCAGTGTGACAACACGGTGAATACCTGGAATCACTGTTCACCATTTCCTACTCAGGCCTGGGCCAAATAAAGTTTGCAAAATGCTTCCAAACCCTTTGATGCTTTTAGCAGCAGGTTAAAACACAGGGACTCTTCAGAGGGTCTGCATACAGAAAGTGCTCAAATAGACACTTCCTGTTAATTTTGTACATGCTAAGATGTATTTGCAAACATTATTTGTTCTTGGTGAGCTTCTTTCTTGCAGACATCAGCGTTCGTGAACAGAAACCACAGAAGAGGAGGAAGACATCGCTTACTCCAGGCACCTTTGGCAATGTCGCATATATTCATGTTACATATAGCAGTTTTATAAAACCATCCGAGCTACAATAGCTTCACTCTAGTTTTAAAGGAAAAAAACACTCAGGTTTTTTTGTATGAAGCTCCAAAGTCACCTAAGCCATCTCACATACTTTCATTAGAGCAACAATATGCAAAGATCTGTTCCTTTCCGAGACAATATGTGAACTGTATATGTGTTGTAGCAGTGTGTCTGATAGCATAGACTCTTATGTTAAAGCTTATGTGTTTGATTCGTTTCATAAAACACTGTACCTTTTAGCAATTTATAGCATTTTGGTTTGGTATGGAATTTTTGCAGATTTTTAGCAATATAACATGGCACATTGTTAGTTGGCTAAGGCACTGACCTGAATACAAGAGCTTTACTACACAAAGGCGTAACCTGTATTCTTTGATTTTTTTTAAATACTTTTAAGCCTAGTTAACCAATTTAAAGACCAAAAATCTGGTTACTGAGAGATATACAAAGCTTTCAAAAATCCAAACCTTTAATTGTACTGTAAATGTGTGTAGAGCTTAAAAATGTACATAAGTGTGTTTGCTTTGATTCGTATAATTTAAGAGATGTTATCCACAAATCTTGTCTTTTTGTATGTGTGGTTGTGTGATGAGCGGTCAGAGAACATGATTTTGCTCAGGTGCTACAAGTATCATGAATGATGACATGAACATTTATCACATAAGAAAATGATCTGGCCTCACAAAATCAAAACTGATGCAAATATGTAAATATTGTTATTTTTTTGGTGAGAAAATGAAAATACAATTATTCTGCACTCAAAATATACATGATGAGGGTTTGTTTCCACGAATTTGGTTTAAGACCTGTTGAATGATTGTGTTTTTGAATGCAAAGCTTGTAATATGATTGAGATGGGACATTACTCTAGGGTAATATGATTTTAATTAGCAAAATATAGGGGATATTTTAATCCACATGTCACCATTCACCAGCAGTCTTCCCAGTTACCAGGTAGTAAATGGGATTCATTGGTAGATGGTTTGTACACATAGCATACTGTAGGCTCATTGTCACGCCATATGTGGTACTGTACACAGTACCTTACACAATTATAATTCAGGCTTTCTCTCTTGTCTTTGTTTCCAGAATCTGCACAACTACACATTACGTTAAGAGATTATATTGTATAATGGGGAGGCTGAGTTTCTGCCTGTTCTCTTTTCCCCTCATTGTCATACAATAAAGCAGTGGAAAGACAGCAAGAAGAAGAGCATTTGAATATTTCAGTGCTCCTCAGAGTTCATTTTCCTCTGTTGACATGAAGCACATGGAATAAATTGTATGTACAGGATGTGTAACTGTCATTTTATTAAACTGTCATTTTTTAAGATTGTATGGCTATATCAGGCTTATGCATGAGGGTGGAGACCTGAGTCTCTTTTTGTCTGCTTGAGATGACCGAGGAACATTTTCTCAGATCTCATGCTCTATTAATTTCTGCGAAAGAGTGAGCTCCACCCCAGCCTTCTACACTGCTGTGAAGTCTTCATTGTAATGCACTGGTTTTTCAAATTGTATATGTCCTCATCTGCACAGAAATGAATCAAATCATATGTACAAAAATAAAGAATTTTTATGAAGAAGTTCTTAAACATCTTTTTTTTTTTGCTTTTCTTCAGATAATATTTAACATGAATGTAACATTTTTGATTAAATGTAGATATCGCTGCATTATGCACATCAGTGGAGCCAATGTATCTCTCACTCTCTCATTTGAAAATACATATTCTTCGGTTTTGGACTACTGATCAGATAAAAAACAATTTGGGTGCTTTACTGGTTGAATCAGTTAATTAATCAGTTTACTGAACAGTTAATTAGATAGTTTGGCTGCAATAAAAAGACTTTTGTCAGTGTCACTTTGTAATAGGATGCATAAAAAAAGAACAGAATTTTTTTTTACTATTTTTATTTTAACTGATCTTCCTAAAAAAGTGGATTGGTTTTAGGCAATACAGCCTTAAAAAAAGCTGGGAAAGAAGCACCTAAAAGTTTCCTTTTACACTGTAGTTATATTCTGGGGCCCCTAGGCTTCAACTGAGAATTTCAAATTGTCTTACTGCTACTTTAACTTACTTAAAGGAATCTGAATGAGTCCGTAACTGTTGGAGGAGAGTTTCTCGCTGACCGAGAGCGAGAGTCCTGCGAGGTAAGAAAAAGGGCATGAAAGTTCCATCACAAACAGCAAGAGTCGATAGGTTTTGAAGTAGGAGAGCGACGCCTGGTGTTCACCAGCAACATTAAAGAAAATGACATACTGGGAGGGGAAGCAGAACAAACTGAAATCTGCTGGGGGATCCATCTTGCTAGAAAAAGGAGCGAGGGTGAAGAATATTTCAGTTTAGTATCTCAAAACTGTATTGTTTCCCGTTAAGCGCGCTGGGGAGCCCGAAGAGGGACTGTGTCGCTGTTTGTAGGATGTCCCGACATGAGGGTGAGTTGATAAACAGCGCCTATATTACCTGAGCAGCTAGCTAGTTAGCCAGCCAGCTAGCCAGCCAAGTGCAT
>NW_018128133.1:535872-542216 GCF_001952655.1 Monopterus albus
AATGGGGGGGGAAGTGGGGGGGGTGGTTGTTGCGTTGTTCGCGGCTTGTTCAGGTATGTACCACCATGCAAATATTTGCAAATATTTGTTCTGGATTACATGTATGTTTCATATCTCCTAAATTGAAATAAAGGATCGTAACTTTATTTAAACTACGTGTTCGCAATGTAACTACGGCAATATAGCATAGCTTAGCAGGTAATCGTTGCTAGGTACTGCGTTAACATTACCTTACTTTAACTTAGATGGGCTAGCAGTCAGGCTAATGTATGCTAATATAAGGACTCGTTTGTGTAGAAGCGCCACAGTGGCGCTCGTAACCTCAGTAGTTGTACATTATCATAACATTACACCCTAACGTGTTTATTATTAGTGTTTGCCTACAATTGTGCTAATTTAAGAGCGCGTATTTTAATGCAAGAGCCATACTCTCACGTCTGGTCACATAGCTGACCTAGCTAATGTTGTTAGCGAATGCACTGTCATCAAGAAGACAGAAAGTCTGAGGCCTCTGAACATAAACCAATCACTAAGTTAGCTAGCTGGCAGGCTTCTAGCCTGCTAGGGTTAGGTTACGGTATAATTAACTACAGTCCTGTTGCTTATCCTAATTTATTCTGTCTTCCTTCATCTACTCTTCCTTTGTCAGGAAATTCCCTTAATATTTTCTTACATACTATTTCACATTTGCCAAATAAGACATTTCTCTCTTGGAAGGAAATGTCACTAAGCCAGGAGTTGAAATATTTTATATGATAACTTTGACATGCACAGAAAATAAGTGGTTGAGTCTGCAGAGTAGTGAGTCAGTGTTTGAATAGTGCTTCACTATACACACGTATTAAAGAGTAAACTCAGCCAGTAATTTGATATATTTTATATCATAATTAGAACAGCCTACAGTAGTAAACTACTGGGGATTATAGACGGCTACTTAGTTTGGCTCCACTTCACTCTGCTTCTCTTCCTGATAAATACAAATAGCAATATGCTATCTCAAAATGTGTGACTGCTGTAAATGAGTAACAAAGCTGCAATGAGAAAAGCTTTCATATGCGTCTTATGTTTGTATCATGCCTCTGAGTTGCTTGTGACACTTACTGGAATGCCACAGTTCTTCATTGCTCACACTTGTGGGTTGGTGCCACTCCAAAACACATGCTCATGTGAGACTGGCCCACAGATAGAGGTTGCTTTCTCACAGTCAGTCTTGCAGACACGGTTATAAGGAATTTGTAGCTTTATTGTCAGGTCGACATGTTTAACTTTACATTCTTCTTTTCTCTTTCGTAGGTGTGAGCTGTGACGCGTGTTTAAAAGGGAACTTTAGAGGAAGACGGTTCAAGTGTTTAATTTGCTACGACTACGACCTGTGTGCATCGTGCTATGAGAGTGGAGCCACAACAACAAGACACACCACAGAGCACCCCATGCAATGTATATTAACCAGGGTAGACTATGGTAAGGACCTGGCTGAAATCCCAGAGCAACTTGAGTGGCTTACTAATCAAACACTAATTCATCATGCCTGTGTTGTAGCCTACTGTGTCATTGCAAATCATACAACATGATTGCAGTTATGGTTAATGTGATTTATTGGGCATGATTTTGTACTGAGACTATTGGTCATTTAAAAAAAATGAGTTGATAATAATATTAGCTGTGTTTACTGTCTCTTTGCAGACTTGTATTATGGAGGAGACACTTTTTCAGTAGAGCAACCCCAATCATTCACATGTCCTTACTGTGGCAAAATGGGCTTCACAGAGACGTCGCTACAGGAGCATGTCACCTCAGATCATGCAGAGACATCCACAGAGGTGGTGAGTGTACTGCACACACTAAAGGAAAAAGGCTATACATTCATAGATTAATTGTATGTATTAGTCATTCACAGTGTGTCAGTATTGTTCTCAATACTTTCAAATGTCTGTTGCTGTAAGAAGCTCCAGCAGCTTAGTTTACTTCAGCCATCCAGTGATGAACTGTATAATGAAGTCATTAGATGGAGAGATGCTTTTATGTACCCTTCATCTGTCAGTGTCACTAAAATTCAGTCCTCTGTTCTTGTCTAGCACTGCACTTGGGTCAGCCAAAACTACTTCCCAGAATGCACACGCAGAGGACGTTTATGGATTGATTGTTGTCAGGGCGTGACTTTATACAAGCGTTGTGAGGGTGTTGCTCTCAGTGCTGACACCCGCGTGGCTGGCAGGTAGTCTGCCGGACAGCCAGCAGTGATGGGGAAAAATAAGAGGACCTTACAGCCTAGGAGTAGAGCCAGGTAGTCACATTTGTGCTCCAGCTGCCCACCAGTGAAATTTGAAACCAGTTTACTTTACAGAGAGTTGAGTGTCATTGTGCAACACTGAGGGGGCTTTGAAGAATAAGGCTGATATAATTCAACATTTTTATTTCAATAAAAGCGATGTGCTGGTAGCATATAGCATACTGTTATTTTATCTGCTGATTGTTTTATTAATTAATCAATTAATCATTTGTACTATAAAACGTTAGAAAACTATGCTGCTTGCATTTTTCCTGAGCCAAAAGTGACATCTTCAAATGTTATTTTGTCTAAACATCAATTCAGTCCCAAAGAAAAATACATATTCATGTAAGAAAATGCATATTCACTTTGCAGTGATGTAAAACACAGAGAAAGGCAGCAACTCCCTAAATTTGTGAAACTGAAACCATCTCATATTTAATCAAAACAGTTGTCAGTTTGGTTTCTGTTGATTGATTAATCCACTAATTCTTTGAGCTCTAAACAAATGCCATGAAAAGACCAAAACCAACAATATCTTAGTCAGTCTGTCAGTATTTCCTTTCAGCCTGTCTGTGGCACTCAGCCCTAAGAGTCTTTATTCCTACTAAGGATTTAAATCTCTAAAAACTGCTCAAGAACAGCTAAGTCATTTCTTAGTTAGGCCCTGTAGTTTTTTTTTAGCAAACAGGAGTAAGTTAAAGCATTTCTCAGGGACTATTTTCACCTGTAGATTAATACACATTTGGTGCTCTAGTATTTACAGCTCTAGTGGGATCGAAAATGAAGTACAGTGACTGTGTTCAAGGAACATGTCAAGTTGAGTTTTATTTATATAGCCCAATATCATGAATCACACATCTTCCTCAAGGGACTTTAGAATCTGTACACAGATGACGCCATCTGTCGGGGGGGAGGGCGACTGTGGTTCAGCGGGTAGAGTGGCACCCTCCCAACCGGAAAGTTGGAGGTTTGAATCACGGTACCTGCAGTCCACATGTCGAAGTGTCCTTGGGCAAGGCACTGAACCCCCCAAGTTGCCCCCGATGGTTAGAGCCGCAGATGGCTGCCTCAGTACTGTACCAGAAACAAATTTCTTGTGTGTGTAACATACTTGGCCAAATAAAGTGATTATCCTTCTGTCCTTAGCCCCTCAAATCCAATAAGGATAAACCCTTCCAAAAGTCCTTTAATGGGAACAAATGAAAGAAAGCTCAGAAAGAGGAGCAGAGGAATCTCTGTTCCAGGATGGGCAGACATGCAGTAGATTTTGTGTGCACAGAATAGAGCACCATTATGGGCAATCAGAAAGACAGTACTCATAGTCACAATATTTTCATACTTCTTTCATTTTGGTGTTCAGGGAAAACAGCAGTCATCTCAAGCAGAAACCTCTCGATCACACTCTCTTTCCAGATCTGTCCAATATGTGCTGCCTTGCCAGGAGGGGACCCAAACCATGTCACAGATGACTTTACAGCTCACCTAACATTGGAACATAGAGCACCAAGAGATTTAATATCCTTTCTGTGTCTCCACACACTAAAGTTGTGTTTACATATGTTGGTTTTAATGTTTTAATATTGATACTACTATTTATGCCATATGACTGAATTTAACCTTAACAGTCCCTGTTTATGATGAATCCAGCAGTGTTCGACATGTACGCAGGATGTTCCACCCCGGACGAGGACTGGGTGGTCCTAGAGCACGACGGACAAATATGCACTTTAATAGCAGCTCAACAGGGGGACTTTCATCCTCTGCATCGCAGAGCTCCACTTATACCCCCAGTAACAGAGAAGCAATGGACCCAATCGCAGGTGAGAACCACTGATGGACTAATATACTCTGTGCAAAGATGGGTCAGAAAGATCTGGTAGAACTAGATTAGAAGAGTTGGATCCTCCAGTAGAACCCTGTGCTGGTTAAAATATTAAAACCCTTGCACTGTATATCTTCATTCTGCTACCTCTGTTGTCACCATTCACAATAATTACTCCCAAACAAAGTTATAGCCTACTTCATATATTCTTTGTGGAGGCTTACCTTATCGATGGCTGTAACTACTGGGTTGATGGTACAGAGAAATATCCAGTCAGTTGTTTGATTAGCTTGGCAATGCTGCCAATCACACAGCTGTTCATCCACTGAACAACACTGATTGTTGATTAACATGCCATTCCTGTTGCCGGCTTACTTTTCATTTTGAGATCAAGTCACCTCTCTGTTATTTTCAATACATATATCTCGGTTGTTTTTATATTAATTCTGATATGTTGCCTTTTTCATTAATTCGGTTTAGGTACTCCACAAAAACACTTGTGTTCTACACCTAAGCCTCTGTGTGGTAGGGACAACCGTGCTAGTAGTGCCATCTTTCTCTTATGCTGTCTAATCTTTTTCTCTCCTCATCCTTAGAAAACAAAAATATGAACTGAAACCATAATGGCTGAGAGTCAAATTAATCAAATAATATGTAGCATATGTAAAGAAATCCTCACATTACTAATTCCCTGGTGACCTTCATATCCTCTTACAGGTACAGTACCTGCAGTTTTGTGACGACTTCTTTAGATACAGCCAACAGTGAAACCTATTTTTGTTGTCCCCTCAGAGTTGTTGTCTCAGCTGTCTGGTGTACGGCGTGCAGCAGGAGGGCAAATAAACTCTTCAGGACCTTCAGCCTCCCAGCTCCAGCAGCTCCAGATGCAACTGCAGCTGGAGCGGCAGCAGGCACAGGCAGCACGACAGCAAGCGGAGACAGGCCGGCACGCAACACGACGCAGCAACAACCCAGCCAACACTGGTACCACCATTCCTCCACCCAGCACAGGAAGTGCCAACACTGCCACTGTGGGTGAAAGCAATCCCTCATCCTCGTCCCATACCTCCCAGTTCCTCTTAGCACGGTGGGTGCGATCATTGGGTTTATAGTTTAAAGCACTGTTCATACATATATTCTGCCAAGTAATACTCAGAAGGAGCAACGCTGCCTGCACCATGGCATTCTAGAAACTTTTGGAGAGATTAGACGTTTATAGCGACAAATGTTCATATGATAATGCAGTTTTAATGAGTATGATAATAATGTCTGAGGAAATGCTAACCATTAATAATAAACACAAATGTGTTTTCAGACGGAAGCACTTCCATCAAAGATTGTGTCTGCTAAACATTATCTTAGAGAAACCTGCACCTTTTCTTACAGTTACATTTAAGTTATTAAGTTGATCTTGGAGCACAAGGCTGGAGATATTCTACATTATTGTTATTGTCAACAAAGGCCTCTAAAAGACCAAAACAACAATACTTTAGTTCAGTTGTCAGTACTTTCTGTATTTCCTACCCTGTCTGGCACTCAGCCACAAGGTTGTTTCCTACTTGAAACCATATCATCAACACTAGTTTGCAGCAACCACAGCGAAACAAAGAGGAAAATAAAGCATTTATGCTGCTTATTTAGACCACCACCAAGTTTTTATGGCAGCAGAGTGATGTTTGCAGGCTTTATTCAAAACAAAGTGTCCAGGAAGACGTTTAAATACAGTATGCTAAACACAATAAAGCAATTAAAATCTCCGATGTTGTGGAAGGCATTTGTAGTTCTTCAGAAATGATACTGTAAGTGTTAGTACCTAGCCCATCTGATCGCGTCATAGGTTTGAATCTTTTGATGCCTCCAGAATAGTGACACTCCGGTGGGTTCTATGATCAACTGTGTAATCAGAAAGCCACAAGTTAACTTTCTTGATTTGTTGATTAGTTATTAAAACTCTCAGGTTAATCACTTTCAAAATAATAATCAGCTCTTCCTGACTCTGAAGTCAATCTCACCAGTGTGTTAAAATTTATGTTATTCATTTTGTTCAGGTTGAATGAGCCTAAGATGTCCGAAGCAGATCGGCAGTTTCTAGAAGGAGAGCACGCAGACCGCAGCCTGTTTGTCCAGGAGCTGCTTTTGTCTACACTGATGCATGAAGAGAGCTCTTCTTCTGATGAGGATGAGCGCCGAGACTTCACCGGCTTCGAAGCCATGGGCTGTGTGGATATCATGCCTTTAGACGTGGCGTTG
>NW_018128133.1:542296-562959 GCF_001952655.1 Monopterus albus
ACTGGTCGCAACCAGCGAGTGATGGGCGCCAGACAGCAGCAGCTCTCCCTGGCCTCACCCTCCTCCCGCCTTCTCAAGTTTCTGAGTTTGATTCTGGTTATTGTAATTTCAGGCCTGTCAACATTTTTGTTACATTGTAAAGAAAAGTAAATGAGAGCAAGTGAGATAAATATGTGAGTGCGCAATAGCACCTGAGTGAGTAAATGTTACAGACAGCTGTGGCAAAACTTTGCTTCCTGTAACGTGCAAATGGCTCTCCATATAAATACTCCACGTTCAAAAGTCAAGAGGGTATAGGCTCCTCTGATGAAGCTGCTGTGTGTGTTTTTGACTATTAATAAATAAAAAGTGCTTGGATGGGTTACCATAACTACTGTATGCAGTTATTTACAGCGTCCGCATCTTCTAATGGCCTCGTCATTTAAACGGTCTTTTAATATCCCAAAGCTTTCAGCCGTTTTATAATGGTTATTTTGACATACAGTAGTTAAGTGTTGAACATCAAGTTGTTTACAGAAATTGAGCTCTATATTTTGTTAGGTTTTCTTTGAAAGAGTTTATACTATAACCAAGAGAAAACAGCTGCATTCTGCTGTCGTATCTGAAGCAATCCTGCAGTGTATCTTTCAGCTCCTCATTGCTTTTTCTCTGTGACAGCTATCTGAATATGTTGATGACTGCATCAACAGCGGCAGACGTACAACTACACATATCAAATGAAAACTTGGAACCGAAGAAAGTGTTTCCTTGACGTGAGTAATGTTGAGTGATAAGCTGTTTAGGCACAGTATATTTTATAAGTGCAGATGCCCAACTCTTGCTCCTTGGCACTATTTTCTGACATTTCACTGTGCCTGTGTACGTGTAAGTGTCAGACCAGTTGCTTTATGAGTTTCCTCACTGGATAACAGGAGCCTGAGACTTTCCGCACCAGTTTTTATTAAGACATTTGTGCTAAGATTAGCACCTTTTATTTAATCATGTGTTTTCTGATTCCTTTGATCCTTGAAACGAATCATGCCACCTTCATGCCTCTACCCTTGCCCACTATGTATAATGCAATGCGATGTCTACTGAATTTGTGCGATAATTTCCATAATGGTTCTAAGACATGGGCAGACTTTTTTTAAATGTAAATTTAGAATACAATAAATATAAACACACATGGCTTTTGATAAAACCAAGAGAATGCATCCTTTGCACTCTCTGTTATTGTGATTATAGAGATGTTTTTGTTGAGTTGGCATGACTTCGTAATCTCTTGGTGCATAAACTTAACATCTTAATGTCTGCTTGAAGAGTGGGAACATAACATTGGCCACTTCATGCGGGGAACACACCCTCTGATTAAAAGCTATATACCAAAATATACCATGTACAGTAAATGTGCATTGATTACTTTGTAACACAGAAAGCAGATATAAGTTTTAATGTAGTTGTCAACAACTATAACTGTTCCTGTGGACACCCATAAGTGGATTGTGTATTAACAAATACAGTTTAATATATAACATGCCTTCATAGGTGAAGTTATGTTTGTTGACAAATGCTGCACATTAATGAATGCAGATGTTAGATGAAGGGTGCTATACACTCTTGATTAAATGTTTAGTGCTTAAACCATAAATGCTAAATGTGGGGTTGTAGTAAAGTGAGGAATGCAAGACATGTAGCAACACACAACATGTAAAAGTATATCTTGAGAACACGGTTAAGTCAGTACACATCCTTCAGTTGATTAAAGCTAATGAGCATTAGTTTACTAGTATTTAGTTATCACTGCACATAACTGAGTAAGTGGATGAGAAACAACGGGGATTCTTCTGTTCATTCTTCTTGAAGCAGACACACCAACGCTTCATTCAGAAGTCAGTCAGGGGGCCCCTCCTAGGATGTGAGATAAATCTGTTAAGTTAGTTGCCTTCGATGGAGTGACCCGGCAACTGTCCCACCAACATGCAGAGTAGAACTCCTACCCTGCAAGACACCAAGGTAGGTTATATACGGTGTAGTTTAAGGTTTTGTACTTCTGTAACTTTATGCTTGTGTCAGCTGTGACTATACAGTATTTTACTATAGGAAGACATTTCCTAGGAGCAGTCAAGTAGGTGTTGCCACTGGTTTGTCCTTGTGTGTTTGAGGCCCTTTCAGGCAGCTGTCCTCGTCACTCTTCAGTAGTTATTGTTAGAAGCAAATGGTGCCCATGAGATACCTTTCATGTCAAGTCAGGCTGCTGGTACTTTTTAAAGGAGCCCACCACCAAACACAAAGATGAAATACATTCTCCCCAAATGCCCCATAACAAACATCACTGAGACTGTACCACAAGGTTAATAATGAAATTCAGGTCATTAAAGTTTTAGAAAGGTCAGGCCCCATCTTCGTCCAGACTTCAGTGTTGTTACAATGGAAGGAATATTTAAACATTTTTGTTTCTCGGTGAGAGGTAAATGGGAACATTGATACCAGGCTCATGTCTACATGCAAAATGATTTATGGCCTTTAGTATTGTAACCCACCTCATAAAAGGGTACAGGTGTGTTATAATTAGGTTTAATGGTTTCACGTATCAAACGCTTTATTTTGAAAACCGGAAGTTTTATTTTTGTAATCACAGGAGAGGAAGTCGTGCCACTGTGTAAAAGACGTAATGTGAAAAACATGGTGTACGGTTAAACGCATGCTAAACAAAGAGGAAAGAAAAAGTCCATAAGAACTTCTTAAAACAGAAAAAAAAACTGGAAACTCGTCTTAAGTTCGAGGGAGCTCGAGCTTAACGTCAGACAACCTGAAGGAGTAAAGCTTTAGGTGTTGAAAAACAGAACCCTTGGTCAAGTCTTTTTTTTGATTTCCCTGGCGGGAAAGGAGCATGGAAGATCATCAGCAGCCGTCCGAGGGGGACGACTGAACCTTGTGTGATGGCGAGCCACCCAGTGTGATTCCATAGTATCCAATCATCAAATTGACAGATCATCCATCTGTATATGTGGTAGGATTGTGTCAGTCATTCCGACTGATTCCAACAGAACTTGGACCCAGAGATACCGACTTTTGACTAATTGACTTTCTGAGCTTGGACTGACTTGAACATTGGGGAGCCACAAGTAGCATTCCCAACAAAAAAAAAACACATCTCACTGGTAGAGCAATGTCATGATCAGTTTCGTTTCTGAATACCACAGGTACTTGGTAGGGTCGGTCCTTGGGGAATGCTATGACACAGCTGTCAACGAAGATTCCACCAGGCAAGGATGATACTGTTGGTTGTTCAAGCAGCAACCAATTTTCATTGACTGTGTTGTTGATGTTAGCAAATCCATCAAGCACAACTTTCTGCCCAGCAGGGATCAATTTTGGTTCAGTATTCCGTAAGTGCACAAGACCACAATGACCATCTTGGTTTTGCTTGTGTCTGAGTTGCAAGGTTTTTAGGACTTGGTGATAACCACAGTAAGGGCTGCTTTGAGGGAGACCGTCATTACAGAACTGCTCATAAAACGGGTCAAGAGTGTTAGTTCCAATCAGTAGTGGAGTGATGCTATTAGATCGGATATCTGGCACTACTAAAGCAAGTGTTTCAATTTCAGGTTCAGTGATCATGAACTCTTTAGAGAACTGGAGAGTTACTTTGATATAACCTAAGTATGGTACTGATTGACCGTTTGCCCCTTCAATGTTTAGCAAATCAGAAATGGGATGAATTGTTTGATCTGAAAGATAACGGTTATAAAAGGACAGGGACACGGTTGTAACCTGTGATCCAGTATCAAGTAAAGAACTACATTCAAGTCCGTTTACTTTAACGTTGGCAGTACTTTTACTTCCAACAAGTCTTTTAGGTAGTGTCCTGGCTCGTGCAACTCTATGCTCTTTTAAGTTGACTTTTTGTTTGGCCTTTTGTTCAGTGATGGGACTTTCAAGGTGATTTGTCTCCATTTGTCCCTCAATGGAAACAGAGTTCAGTTTAAAGATAATTGTTCATTCAGTGGGTGATTCTGTTCCCAGATCCGTTGTTTTTCTTTTAGCTGGTCTCTCTTGGTAGACACCAAGGTAGGATTTGGAGGGTTATCACAGGTGACTGCTATGTGTCCATCTTTGCCACATTGAAAACAGTACCAAGGTTTTGGTTTTTGGTTGATTGCTGCAGGCGTGAGATCAGGAGTAGGTCGGTTTTGTGGGTCTGTATTATTCGATTTCTGTTTTTGCTTTTCCTTGTCCTTCTTCTTTGCAGGTTTGTTTATACCAGTTTTTCCTTGTTTGGGGATGGAGAGAGCTGCAATCTGAGCTTGTAGTTCAACGATTTGTCTTTGGATTTGCTGCACTGCGAGTGGGGAAGTAGCATGGGGTGCTGGTAAGTCATACTCGGTAGCATCTACAAGGTAAGTATCATGCACTTGTGCAGTAGCTTGTGCCTTTGGTTTTTGAAAACCAAGGTGTTGCTTCATTCGGTTAGCTTTCGCTGCTTGTCTGTCTTCCTCAGTACGCAAGAGCAACAGAAATTCTGGAAAACTGGGAGGTTTATCTTTCCTCTGCTCAAGCTGAAGTGTGTTAATTAAAGCATTGTTCCAACAGCCTCTACAAAACTGCTTTAAGAGCTGTTTATCTGAATCACTGGGTGAGATGGTTTTCATTTTTACAAGTCGGTTCACAATTGTTTGTAACCGTTGTAAATAGCTAGATGGTTTCTCACCAGAATTCTGATTAATACTGAGGAACTGGGCAAACAGCTCATCGCCGTCCTCGACGATGGCATAAGCCGAATCAAGTAGAGCTAGGAAAGCTTCTGGGCTAGCATGGGGGCTTAGTGATTTCACCACACTGACAGCAGGAGGCAATAGACTGTCGACCATCCTCCTTATTAGCTGGGCACTGGAAACAGTGGGATCAGCTAAATGACATTCAATACTGTTCCTCCAGGTATCATAGTCCACTTCGAAATTTGGGCAGGGGACTCTGCCAGAAAAAGGTCTCAGCTTGGCTGGAGCATGCATTTGCGAAGAAAAATCAGAGCTTTTAACAATGTGCTCGACAACTACCCGCTGTACCTCAGGAGGAGTCAAGTGATCAGGAGATGACATGAATGATGATGTGGACTGCTTTTGAACAGATGAGGTGGCGATAGGTGGATCTGAATTGGAGGTAGGTGGATCTGGATCAAGGGTTGAAGTGTTTGTGAGTGAACTTGTCTAGGATTTATCTGCGGAAAGCATTTCTGTAGCCCTTTCAAAGGACGCTTCAACCGGAACTGCGCTGTGAGGGATTTCAGACTCTTCACTCTGACAAAGTCCTCCGACAAAGTCAGTGATTCTGGCTAGTTCATCACGTAATATGTGCTCAGAAGATTTCCCAAATAAAGCGTTTGATACGTGAAACCATTAAACCTAATTATAACACACCTGTACCCTTTTATGAGGTGGGTTACACTATAAAGTAGGATAACATTGTAATGCTTAAGTATAAGTATCTCACAACTATTTTTTACTTGTGTAAATGTCAGCTTTGCTAACCAGGCGCTAGCTGTAGCTTTATATTTATCAGACAAAGTGGTATCAGTCTTCTCATCTAACTAACTCTCTACAAGGGAGTGAATAAGCTTATTTCCCAAAATGTCAAACTGTTTCCTTAAGCTAAGGATTGTACTTCAAAACTTGATCCATAAAGAATCCTGAAGGCATGAGGCATATTGTAAGACATACAACCTTTATTAAATGCACAGTATCACAAGGAACATTTCCATTAATTGTGGGTAAGCTACTCACATGATGCACAAAGCATTGAATTGATTGATAGAACTGGCTGATTAAAGCAGGATTAAATCTGCCAGGAGGGCGCACGCATACACACACACACACACACTCACAATCATACACACTCCTGCATACACAAGTATGTGCGAACACACCGTTAGTCACACACAAACACATACACACTTTTTGTATCCACATATTAAGTAAAATTTGTTATTGACAGGAATGAAAACTGTCATCTTTTTTTCTTTTATCATATATATTTACAAAAAAGCATTAACACCCAGGATAAATTACATTCAAAAAAGGTCCCGACCCTTCTAGATTACATTCAAAATAATATACTATTCATGATGCAAAGTCACAGTTATTCATCTGAAAGAGAGATAGGCTACAGTCAGTCAGAGGTTGAGCAGTGGGGGTTAGCCAGGAGGCGACCTTTGACCTCCTCACCACTGGACACACGTCTGCTAGGACACCCATCAGCTCGGAGAGATCATGATGTTTAATCAGATCTAGAGTCTATGGTCCTACAGACAGACGGAGCATCTCACACAGCCTCTGTGTAAGCTCCACGTTACGGTGGAGAGGAAAGAAGAGATCACGTTTCTTTTTTAGTTTTTTCTTCTTCAAAGAAAGTCCTCTGCAGATCAAAAGATGCCAAAAAAGGATTGTATTCTCACTGGTATTATCAACAAGCACAAATAAATTATACAATGTAGCACAAATAAAATTCTATTTACATATAGTATGTATTGCCAGTGGCCCATAACACGTTGTCTTCCATAGATGTCACACGGTTTTGACATGATACCTGCTTAAAACAGATTATACTATTAAACATAGCCTACTATTCATATAGACAAATATCAGAACTGTACAGAATGAACAGCAATGTATGTACAGCAGACATGACAATTATAGAGACCTGACAAACACTGTAACAAAAACAAAGAGGGACATGGGAACTGTCAAGATTAGGACTTGCTTCCGTCGTGGTCAGAATAGCAAAGGTGAAATGTTTTATCTTTGTTGTAAAGTGCAGCTGAGGTTGAGGTGGAGAGTGGTCCATGCTGAACGCAGCTACTGAGATTGTGCATTTGGGGGTTTAATTAATGCTACAAAGTGCACTTAACTTATTGTCTCAGCAAAGAGCCTTACTGCTTTATGCCTCCATATGGAAATACATGATGGCTATTATGAAGGAGTAATTGCTGCTGACTAATGCAAGAGTTTGGACTACAGACCTGAACCACCACACTTGCTTTAACATTTTAACCATTTTGTAATCTCAGGTAAACAGAAATATTACAGATAATTTGGAAAATGATCACAAGAACATATTTTAAAACAATTTTTCAAGCATCCTCTGCCTGTATAAATGTGCTTCAGGAGGAGCCGTATCAGTCACCACTCGGCTGTTGGAGGCCTCTCAGAGAGATGAAAGCGCCCCTGGGACACCTTAAGGGCAATCAGACAATTAATCCTTTTACTGCAGTCTTTTACTCTATTATGTAGAATTAAAGATAAGTCCTCCAAAGTGCACTGCTGTGATTTAAATAAATAACAAATACACAAGTAGCAATTGCAATACATACAAAACCAAAGTGCTGAAAATAAAGAAACACACAATAAATACAGTAAAACCTTCATCGGTGCATCAGTAAACTGCATCAAAATGCTCTGTCAGTGCCTGCTAGAAATTAGATAATGAAGTGAAATCCTTATCCTTTCTCCTCAAACTGTAAATGCAACATCACCCACAACATGTGAAAACTTGTCTTTTGTAGATGCAAAAAAAATCACATCACTTACAGATATGGGCCACCGAACAATAGAGATTTGCTAAATGACATTGCTGGTGAATGGAAAAAAACAAAAAAAAAACAAAAACAACCTGTGCGCTTCTTTTTTCCAGACAGACACAACCCAGCACCGCCGAGTCCTCATTCTCTGTGCTTTAGATACAGTACGTCAAATGAAAGGACTGTGAAGTGAGTGGAGCACTCCAACATTTAGACACCACTCAGTAAATATAGTTGATGAACAGATTATAAACAATATGGCAAATGGTGGCATTATTAAACACAACCTCAGCATTTATTTTAAATTAGAAAGTCCCACTGGGAAGTTATATATACCAGGCATCTATGAGAATCTGTATGGGTTTCACTATTTTTAACTTATGTATGTAATCATATACACACATGTTTACAATTAAAACAAGTTTCTCCTGATGACCCAAAAATTACAGATTTAAATGAATAGCTTGCTATGAAAAGAAGCCGACATTTATAAATTCTACAATATGAAAATAGTCTGGGATATAGAAAATAAAAGGCTTCAGCTGTTACTCAGTGAGTAACTTTATCTTGTGGCAGATTATGTTGCTTTGTGTGGTGTCCATACACTGTCCATTATGGAGAAACATTATTTTCCCTTTGTTCATTTCCAGCACATGGAATAATTTAATGCAACAAGTGTAGACAGAAATATCCAGTTTTCAGTGTATCTGAGCATTTCATTCATTTTTATTCCTTTAACATATACTGTTGATGGTTTGGATAAAGTTACATAATCCTGTGTGCATTTTGATTGCCATTTGTGAAACATGCCCAGGTAATATCTGCAAGTGGATAAAAAAAAAAACAAATTCACTCAAAATTTAAGGCTATTCTTGATGTAATGAGGACATGGACGACAGCATTTACAGTAACATTTACAGCCAGGTACTGTACACAGACGCACTCACACAGTGACACAGCCTTTGTTTCCCCTTCTCCTCTCTGTGCCATCACGTGCAGACAAACAGACAAAGACCTGTCCAACATACAAAGCCCCAGCTGGCACGCATGCACGCAGAGTACATACGCAAACACTGGTGCATCAGCCCAGTATGTCCAGGTACACAGGTGAGGCCTTGGCAAGGCTCTGGAGCATGCTGTGGATCTCCTTGATGTTCAGCCTCATGTAGGGCTCCCTCTGCCAGCAGCCCAGCATCAGGTCATAGACCTCTTTAGGACAGGTCCGGGGCCGCTGCAGCACACGGCCCTGGGTGATGCACTCGATCACCTGCACGACACAAGGGGACAACGCACTGTCTGCACTTTGGCTGTGGTATTCAGAGCAATGCAACACAATTCCTCAGATGAGGAAAGGGATTTAACTGAAAATTCTGTAACTTTTGCTGCATTGAATCCACACAGAATCATTGTGTCAAAAGAAATAAAAACAAGGCATGTCCTGCTGGTCTTGAGGTTAAAACATGAACCACAAGGCTCCAGATTTATGACTAATGCTGTCCTCAGGGATTATTTTCTCAGACCTGACAAAGCTCTTCTAGAGTCACAGAAGACATCATATAACAGTTTTCACATGCTGGGCAGTATTAAACATGACAAGTAAACTGACCCTTTTTTGCAAGATTAGCAGAGTTTCAAATCAAATAGATAAATTATTTGTCTGGGTTCTGTTAACATATGATTATTTTAAATTTGTAGTTTGCTTAGAACTGTGGTGATTCCTGTCTCAACCCTGATTATTTTGGCCATTCTGCCGTTGTCTTCTGCCACTCTTCATCTGCCCAGCAGGTGTCCTCAAACTTTCTTCCCAATCTGAGTCACTTGACCCCCAAATTCATCTGCTCATTTGTCTCCTATTCTTAATTGCCAGACCTTACCAGCCCACAGACACACCTATTCCTGTTTCCCTCATTAGCTCTGCTGTATATATACTGGTCTGTTTCCACCAGCTCCCCTGCCTGATTGTCTTGTCTTGGTTGGTGTATGGAGCATAGTCAGGGGTGATCCAGGCTGGTGCAGTGAAGAAACTTTAATAATGAAAATGGTGGATATGACATCCTCAAAAAGTATAAGTCACACTGAGTCTAAAAATATGTGCAATGTGTGCATGTTTCTTTTACTATTGCCTCTATGATTTGAGTGCCTGTACACGCCACATTTGGAACCTTGTCTCACAGTTTGAGAACCTCTGGTTTAGATAGATAAATGTTTTGATTAGTCAGTAAAACCTAAAGGATAGCACAATTGTAAGTGAAACAACCTATTTCCAACATGGTCACAAAATTAAATGATTTCAATCATCTACTGGGTCTGTGTTTGTCTGCCTACCCTAGGTTTTTGTAATGAACTTTTGAAGAATTTTGCTATAACTTCGCCA
This sequence comes from Monopterus albus, assembly GCF_001952655.1. Classification (NCBI taxonomy): domain Eukaryota; kingdom Metazoa; phylum Chordata; class Actinopteri; order Synbranchiformes; family Synbranchidae; genus Monopterus; species Monopterus albus. The sequence continues at coordinate 552,223 of NW_018128133.1, forward strand.
TCAGTAGCAATATGTTCGTTTGGGTCTAGGTCAGAAATGTGAGAGTGAGTATGTTAAGGTTTCTCTGAGGGCACTGTTTGACTGGGTGGCAGATGACTGAAGTGACTGACTCGGTGCAGCACAGACAGACTCATGGAGTACAGACTTTGTGTGATTCTGACCTCATTGTTGGAGAGCTGGTACCAGGGCTGCTTGCCATATGTGAAGATCTCCCACAGCACCACACCAAGGCTCCACACATCACTCTCTGTGGTGAACCGCCGGTACATGATGCTCTCTGGGGGCATCCAGCGGATTGGCAGCATCGTATGACCGCCCACCTGCAGGGAGAGAGAGAACAGTCTCCATCAGAGACCAGCTACGAGACCTGCATGTTAGACTGACTACTGTTATTGGGATATTTTTGAACATGCTAGTGTCAGGGCATAATTCAGAGAGGTGTTTCAGCTTGCCTTCGTTAAAGTAAATACTGTAGGGTGAACAAAATATTTGAAAAATCTGTCCATCCAATACAGTACAGTTCAATGGTACCACATACTACATCTCCAAAATCATCCGTTAAATCAACACCTCTCAAATAGTTTTTATCAAAGACTGAACACTATCAGCGTCCTGAAAGGAGGATTTATTGTTGTGTTAAGCTGCACTTGTTTTACTGAGAAATTAAGCTTAGTCAGTCTGCCATTCCTGAAACATGCCCATTAATCTTTCATAACCTTTTACCCAACCAGTGTCTTCCTGACCTCCTCAATGACTTACTTCCTGTCAAGTAAATGCATTCTCTCGCTTACCACCACTCCTTTTATCCAGTCAGCTTTACCTCCATCCTTTCACTTCATCACCTCAGCTAAATAAACTCACATGCACCTTCACTCAGGCATCCTTCATGGCTAAAACAAATTAATTATTTTGCACCCTAATAGCCCAACCGTAGTCCATTAAGCAGTTCTTCCCTATCTAAATTTCAGTTTGCATTATAGCAGATGAGACAGCCTCATAAGCCGTGCTCATGCTTTTGCTTTCTTTCTGATAAAACCATTTGATATCAGGAGTTGCTGATAAGCCTTCTGTATTGGAATCCTATCTGGAGCAGGCATGTGTGTGCACGCACATTTGTAGAGTTCTGACTTCACTTTGGGCAGCAGAGGGCACTATGGGATTCAAAGTAGGATCTGACGCTCAAAGAATGGGAATAAAATACAAACATCTGTTGTTCAACATGACAAACTGCACTCTGTTTTTATTTTATCAGGCACTTCTAACAAAGTGTAATCTTCTCACAACCATCAGCAGGTCCTACTATGACTCCTCTATGGTTTAATATGATGCTGTTCATTATTAACTCCATGCCCAGGGAAAAATAAAAACTGCCCATGCATTTTTGCACTTATTACCATGGAAACAGTAATTTTATGCAGACCATAGAATTTGCATTTAAATTGTATTAACAATAGCTAAAATATCTGTTGGTAAAATAGTCATTTTAGTAGCTACGGTTGTTTCAAACCAACACTGGAATAAAATAAAATTCTAATTACACATTTGAGACTATGCATATGTGGGGTACATTTCCGTATTTCAGTGTATATTGTCTCTAAGGTCAGTGTGTGTGCGAGTGTACAAACATCTGTTTGAGTAAGAGAACTTGGGGACACAAGATGAGGTGAGAAAAGTTCTATGATCAATGCTACTCACTCTGTAGTAGTCTGTGCTGTAAACATCTCTGGACATGCCAAAGTCTCCTATCTTCACCAGCAGGTTTTCTCCTACCAGACAGTTCCTGGTTGCCAAGTCTCTGTGGACAAAGTGCTGGGAGGCCAGGTAAACCATACCAGCAGCAATCTGTTGGGCAATGTGCAGCATCTGGGACTGCGTGAGCTCCACCAAGATACTGTGTTGACCGTCCGCCATTAGCACTGCATCAGGACCATGGGACCTGCACCCAGAAACACTTACTCAGTGCTTCAGTCCATTGTACCACTGGATAGTTTAGAAAATATAATACATGTAATTATAGCAGAATTGTGTTTAATCTCACAGAATATATCATGATTTTGCTCGACCCAGCCTTTCTTGTACAGTGCACACTTAAGAGTTTAACATTTTTGGAAAATATGCTTATACTTAGTTGAGAATATCAATACTGCTCTCAGCCAACAGCCAGTTAGCTTAGCACAAAGACTGGAAACCGAGGGAAAACTGGCCCAACTCAAATATGCCTGCCAACTCTTCTAACGCTAGCAAATAAAACCTGTTTTTTTTTTTTTATCCATACAGAAGGAAAAGTGTAAAAATTGACAAATGATGTGGTTTTAGTGTTGGACTCCAGGAAGTCAAGGTCAGAGCGGTCAAAAAAACAAGATAAATTGTTAATTAGCAAGCTTTAGAGGCCCTAGTTTCAGACAGGGATATTCAGGATGATTTCCCTATGCTAAGTTAAACTAATTAATTGCTGGCTGTTGCACTCTGGTATTGACAGGGGCTCTCACTGGCAGAATGACAACAGTAAGACTGAAAAAGTGCAATGTGAGGGGCCTTCTCAATCCCAAAAATATTGTCAACAACCTTATCTGGTGGTTCAGGTGCAGTGGTTTTGTTCTTCACTTTCAGAATGAAAGAAGCATTTGATACCAATTTTGTGAAGTTAGAGATGTGATAGTGTAGTAACATATGCCAGAAGTCAAAATGATCCTACCTGAGGAACTTGTTCAGGTCACCATGTTTCATATATTCAAACACCATGATGAGCGGGTCGCTCTCTACACACACCCCGTAGAAGGTCACTATGTGTTCATGTTGCAGGTTGGTGAGGAGCTCGGCCTCTCTGTAGAAGTCTGCTCGGCCGCTCTCACTCGCCTCCTTCAGAGTCTGACAAAGGGACAAATGGTGAGAAGCATTATCTACAGGAATGTACATCCAGTCAACAGAAGTCACTAACTGAATGACAAGTGCATTGATTATTTGAGTGAGTGGCTTCCTTATCTGTACCTTGACTGCCACATGGAGCTTCTCCTGGTCTGGTGTCAGGTTGTAGCACTCAGCGAGAAACACCTTCCCAAAGGCTCCTTCTCCCAGCTCTCGCTTCAGTACGATGTTGTGTCTCTTGATGTGCTGGACAACTTTAATGCAGAATAAGGGAAATCACTCTCAAGGTCATGCATGCATATTGATTGTGTAGTGGGTATTTGGTGTACTGAAATAGGAGCATTGATAGCATTTATAAAGCTTCCTGTGAGGCACCAATAACTTGAGGCTGGTTTAAAAATAACCATAACACTTGTAAAAATATATCTTCACAGAAGTTGCTGACAAATACTGTACTCCAATAAGTACACCAATAAGTACTAACATGACCCTAAAGGGGTGTGCAACTACTATGGTGTGTTGTAAATTATTTTCCTTTCAGGTTAAGATTATGGTCAAGGATATCAGTTATTGTTAGTCAAACTGCATTTTCTTTGTTGGTTGGTTAATCAATGAATCATTTAAGACAATGAAAATATATACTCGATTTGTCTGACAGTTCAAAACAAAAATATATTCAATATACCTTGATATAAAACAAACAAAAGTAGCAAATACTCACATTTGAAAGGCTGGAACAGGTAAATATTTGATAGTTTTGTTTAATAAACGACTTAAACAGTGATCAGAACTACTGATGATTATTTTGCAGTCTAATTCAGCACTAATTAAAATTATTCTGAACTATAATAAACCACATGCACATGTACTTATGAACAAAAATCTGTAGGCAAACTGTCCAGTTGCCCCACAGAGCAGGAGTCACTATTACAGTACAGCCGGATGCTGACAATAAATCTGGCGTCCAGCAGTGATCTCTGCATGGATTTATCAGAAAAGGTCTGGGTTACCGGGCATTTGTCGAGTGAGGCTGTAACTCACACGTGTCAGATTTCAGAATGCTGCCGGAGTTACGAAAGTACTGTGGGTTCTCAATGACAGGAATCTTTGTCATTCCAATGATCACTGCGTCTGGACCCATCTCTGAGGACGACGGGGTGTTGTTGCCATTGGAGACGTGATGAAGAGGGCTGGCAGAGTCATCGTCATTACTGATGACTGAGGAGGAGCCTAGGGAGCCACAGAGGAAGAGGTGGAGAGGAAAGGGAAGACGGAGAGTGAAGAGTGGGGATGAGGCGAGGGGAGATGAGCAGAGAAGAAGTATAGGGTGTTGGTCAGAGGAGATGAGGAGGAGGAAGGGAAGGGGTGAAAGGAAACGATATACAGGACTTGTAAATCCATCTTGTATGTTGGCAGAAAGATGTAAGATGATTATAGCCTGAATGAGCACAATAGCATGAACTCAACACTGTATTGTAGTTGTATGTTTAAAGCTTATTTTAAGTGTTTATTAGTCTACTAGTCCTTGTATGAAGCATCCTTAGCTGGTGTATAAACAGTTAAAATAGTTTGATATGTTGGAAAATATGCTTATTTGCTTTCTGGTAGAAAATTAGATGACAAAACTGATACCACACGTATGTCTATGAGTTACATTAGATGTATTAGCTAAAGCTAAAGGCTGGAAACAGGGGGAAACTGTTAACCTGGCTCAGTAGGCTAAACTACCCAGCCGCTGGCCGTAGCTTCATATTTACCAGACAGAGTGGTATCAATCTTATCATCTAATTCAATCAGCTTATTGAATAGGTTTATTTTCTAAAATGACGAATTACTCTTTTAAGAACCTTAGTTCACCTTTAATACCAAACTTGGAGTTTCTTCCATATTTCAGAATGATCACCATCAAAACACATCCAGTCAAAGCAACTCCTGCAATTCCCACAACTACGTACACCTGGAAAGAAAGAAAAGACAGTTTTAAGCAAAGCTTTCAACAAAAATGTTTGGCATCCTTTAGGCCAGCATAAGGTTGGGATCCCCCAAAAGGGCTGCAAAATAAATTGCAGGGAAGTCATGAGATCATGTGCAGCAGAAAAAAAAAATACTACTAAACAAAATTATTTATTTGTTTCCCAAACGTTCTCCCAATCTTTTCTTTGGTCCAGTGAGTTATTATATAATTTTAGCTTTAATTGAACTGATTGTAACAGTTTACAAGGGGAAACAAGTAAACATATTTTTTAAGGGGTCATATGCCAAAATAGTTGAGAACCAGTGCTTTAGATGGAAAAAACTCGTGTACATCACTTACTGCAACACTGTCGTCCAGTGGAGGGAGTGGCGAGTCTGAAAAAACATCAAAATCCTTGACTGAACATTTCAAAAATAATAATTATTAAAAGCAAATGGTTGATACTGTAATGCTGACTGATGAGTGATGCAACATTTAAGCCTGTAAAAGTTCAAACACCTACCAGTGGTGACTGGAGGGAGAAACATACAACCACAGGAGGAGAAACAGATGGACATCAGGGAAAAGTTAGTTTTAATTTTGTTTACAATTGTTATCAAGATAGCAAGTATAGTTGCTTTTAGAAAACAGAGTAAATACTTACAGTAGTAGAAGTTCTCGTCTACAAAAAAAAAAGAAGATATTAACAGAGACGTTTGTAAACAGAAACTACCTTCAGAAATGAGCTGACTGCTTATTAAATGAACCCTGTATAATTATCGCATATTGAGACCTGTGTGGTTGATGTCAGGTGGGTCGATGAACTGGGCAGAGACCTTCTTCTCGTCCAGGCCGAACTTATTCTCTGCCACCAGCTTGTACACTCCGTTGTGGATGTGCGTAGGATTGACCAGCTGCAGGCAGCCGTGGTACTCGCTCTCAGTGGACAGGTGAATCATGGTGCGGATGTAGTCCTGCTCCTCAAGAGGTACGTCCTCATGGTACCACTGCAGCTCAGGCTTAGGGTTCCCTGTTACGCTGAAGGGAATGCACCAGTGGTGGTCCCGCTCTGGCCCCAGCAGCTGCTGGATGGTGGGGGCAACTGACACGGAGGCAACAGTAGAGGAAAAGTAATCACAGGATGATAGGAAATAAATGCCAGGAGGAAAAACCAGTAGGAAAAGCAACATTGATGGGCTTGGAGAGGAGGTGCAGTTGGAGGTGAAAAGCATGGGGAATAGAGATACTGATCACACAGCATCTGAACAGTGACAACAGGAAAACATGGAGGAGAAGAATGAGGAGAAATGTGCCATTAAACAAGCAAAGAAGTAAGGCAAGGCATGAGGAGCTTCACGGGACGAAGAGTTATGGATAGGAGACATGGAGAGTCAATAAGATTTGCAGAGAAACAGTAATGATAACAAGCTGCGGAGCCTTATGTTTCCAGTGCAAAAACACAGTCTAGCAGGTTTTTAACACATCATCTGAGAGGAACTTAGACTAAACTTAGTAATCTAAGTATAATTTTAAAGAATCGTTGGTTAACATTTACAGCTAGTGAAAATAAAAAAACAAGTGCTTACAGAGAATATTGAGCTGAAGAGTGGCCTCCATTTGACCAACCATGTTTGCAGCGCTGCATATGATCATCTTGCCATTATCGTCAGGAGACAGGCCTGATAAGGTGAGGTTGCTCTCTGTTTCCAGAAATTCAATCTATAAACACAGCATTGTTATTTGTATTATATGTCCTATGTATGTGTACCTCTCACCAGTCAGCTGTGAACACATTAACACCACAAATTATGACTGAGAGTGCATGGAAAGTAGTTAGCAAGTGAAATGGTAAAGTAATGGATAAATGGTTTGAATTGTTTACTAAAAGTCCTGGATGAACAGTCAAAATAGGTGAAATAGTTTAATTTCCCAATATCATTATGATATGTGTATCATTTCATGATTTGAAGAGTATTGTATCTGTATGACAGTTAATTTCTGAGTTGGACATTGTGTGTTCTTAAGAAGCAGATGGTTTCTGGACGGGAAGAGGTGAGAGTGGTTAACACACGTTTATGAGGTTTGGTTTTATACGTACACAACTGTACACAAAAGGTTTGAGAAACAGTTAATATTTATGTTGATCACAAGGAAATAGCATGTATACATACATTGCGTTACATCGTGTATTATGTGTATTCTTCTTCCCAATATTGTGAGTTTATTCACTGTTTGAGAAGGGAAAGTATGTGCCTGATGAGTTTGTTTTAACAATGAAGTTGAGTGCCAGGCAGGGAAGGAGATAGTGGAGGTCATCATGACTTTTGGGGTAAATCCTGTCCAGAGTCCAAGAACATTTAGTTACACAAATACGTTTAAGTAGAGAGCTGAGAAAAACATTTTTGATAGCATGTACTGTATACATAATACATGAAACTTTGCATCACACACACACACCTTACATCAGGTAAACATGACCAGAGTGTGTCCACGTATGGTACACGTACAGTTGGTCAGTAGGGTGTGGTATTAAGGTATATGAGTGAAACAGTGTACTCTGTGGGGGAACTGCAATTCACTGGTCTCTTTGCATGCAATAAGATCTGTCTGAACTACAGTGGCCATTAGTTCAAACAGGAAGCTGTGGGATTGACCAGCTCACCTCGCTGGGGGTAGAGAGCAGATCACGGTTCCACTGGATCTTAGGAGGAGGGGAGCCTGAAGCACTGCACACTGCTGTGACATTACTCCCCTGCATCTTCGTCACAGTTCTGGGGCTGATGTCTACTTTGGGAAACACTGCAAAAAGAACAGACAGAAGGTAAAATTAAAGCTCTCAGTGATTCACTTTTAGCTTTATTTCTGTCCTTGTTTTGATCTCATCTTTCTGTCTTCACAAAGCAATCGCGTCTTTAAAGGTTCAATATCAGTTAGCTAGAGTAGCTATATGGTTTTACTTTACCACAGTCTGGTGGAGTGAGTGTGGCAAAGGCCTGTGTCACTCCTCTGTCGTCTATGCATTTCAGCTCTTGACCTTCAGCTTCTTCTTGGATCCTCGGTTTTATCCAAAGGTTCTCACAAACACAGTCCAGAGGGTTTCCAGACAAGAGGAGCCTAAAGACACAGCACTTGAGAAAGTCTTTGGTTGCACAAAACACAGAGAAATGTACTGACAATTTTATGAGCATAAGACACTTACGGATAAGTTGAGTTAAAGTTCTGAAATGTTCTCCATGACAATGTTGTTAGATCATTGTCTCTGAGATTTCTAAAAGGGTGGGGGGGAAATGATACAAGTCAACAAGGCAGGTGACTCCAGTGTACATCAATGAAATAAAGAAAGAGGGTGTTTAAAATCCTCCTTACACATATTGAAGTCTTGTAAGGTTGGAGAAGGCATCCGATGATATAGATGACAAACTTGTCTTCGTCACTGTTCTGTTGGAAGATGAAATGTAGAGTTATCAGGTCATCTACAGCTTCTAGTCACTAAAAACAAACCATGATACTCACAGGTTTCTGAGGTTTATGTAGTGCTTCAAACTGTTGTTATTGATGTCAAACAGCCTGGGTTGATTAGCAATGTATCTGTCAAGAGATTTAAAAGAAAGACCTGTTAGGTGCCCCAACAGTCAGCTAAGTAACTTGGTCTGAACTGACAGTGTGTGTGATATCCTACAGATAAGCCTTATCTTTCCAAAATTATAGCCACAGTGATAGTGTAAAACAGGAACATTTGCTGTGTTTGTGTATTGTATTAAACTAAATACAAGAACAAGATTTTATCTTTCATTTTGTACGCATAGGTAGAATTATATATGTAGAGTACTGCCCACACAGCTGTCGTATTCCTTTGTTCTGCAGCACATTTGATTGTCAATACAATTTACACACTGGCAGTATGTTGAGTGACACAAATATGTATTGTATTGTTTTGGATACTGTTTATATTTATGATGATAAAAATTTATAAACTTCAAAATATTCCAATTTTTATGGCCTAATAATGCCACAACTACCATGTTTTATTTTTGATAAAACTTGTCACTAAATAGGTATTTGAAAAGATTTTGGCAATAATGAATACACCTTATGTAATTTTGAATACATAAATCAAAACTTGAAATCTTATTTTATTTATGGGGACAAACTAAATTAGTTTTCTCGTGGCATGATAGCACAAAGCAACAATTTTACTAAAATCCACAAATCCAGTCAGAGGAGATAGATGGAACCTTTAACACCACAAAGCTAGTCCTGTCTTTATGACCAATATTACAAATGGGGCACAGGGATTTTCTAAATTCTAGGTAGAAGTTTTACAAGATGCAAGCCCAATAGTCTTCACTGAGGTTTTCTGTTATGCTTCAAATATGATAACTGCATTGGTTTATCCAAACTGCATATTTACTCACTAACAAGAGCTCCCTTTAGACAAACTGAGGAATGTTTACGAGGTGTAAGCTGCTACAAAACTTTTTTTTTAATTGGCAAAACAAAGAAAAACCATATTTTGATCCAAGTACACTATAGTAAAATATATTCATGGCAGGTTGATGTGATGTGAACCTCCAATCTGTCTGCCTAAAAAAATAAATAAACTCATCCAGACTCCCCTCCATCCTCCACTTGGGTGCCATGCAGTTGTATACTTGTGCAGGGTTGTAGCAGGCCTACACGCTGACGCAGATAACGCTACATACCTGTGGGTAGCCTATCGCAATATACAACTTAGGTGATCTCATGATTAATCCGGCAACAATGTGATCACTTTGAAATAACGAGCTTATTTTACACCGCCGCCCAAAAGTCGAATTAACACCTCGGAGGCTGCTCTGGGCCTGAACATTTACTCCATCACTACCTCCGGAGCTGTTTTACAAAGGAAACACCGAATAATCCAAGTAAACCTGGCGCGCACTCTCACCATCATTACGCACACATAGACACACACAATCGTCGTCACTGGCACGCGCAGTCTCTGCCACAGATACACACTCACACGTATACTAGGCTACACAATCCTACAAACCCGTTGGTTAATCGAATAAAATCGCAATTTTTGTGTATGACATTAAGCGCATAAGACAGATCTCTGCTGATCGGTAATCCACAAGGGGAAATAATATCAGCCCTAACACTGCTGTTGTTGATATCATTACCTTTACTATCGTCATAATTCCAGCCCTATTGCGACCTACGATCGAAGGTAATTCTTTACGCATTGCATCCTAATAAGTTCATAAGCTGTCTGCACGATCATTGTCATACACTTACATTTCGGTGATGTTTTCCATGTCATCTAACGTGAGGACAGGGAAATCCTCGATCCCTGGTACAGAATCAATACAAACAATCCTTGAGATGCTGCAAGTGCAGGATTCTGGACAAGCATCGCTAAATCTCCACAATCCCATCAAAACCAAAAACAATCCAAGACGGGCCATGCCATATTCCCCCGCGCTGGAGTCCATCGCGGGTCCAGTGATATCCCACGAATCCCCCAAACAGAATCTGGTCAAATTGAATACTTGTGAAGATTTTCTCCCTCGCCGCCTCTATCTTGCAACGTTAATCCCTTCGACTCTGCAGAACAAAAGACTACGCCGTTGATGAAGAATACGCAGACCTAACGGTTTTAATATCAAGATGCCATGGACTGGCCTTCCCGTCTCCGCAGACCTGGTATCACACTACTGCATATCGATGCCGTGAAGCAAGGTGTCAAGTGGTCCGTCCTGGTGCTGCTGCTGTCTCACTCCTCTATCTCGGGCACAGGGTGTTCGCCTCTGCCTTGTAAAACAAATATGAGGTGTTCCAGATGTTTAGAGCTCAATAGGCAGGGCTACCACAAGCGACTGTTCATATGTGTAGTGATGGGGAGGAAAACAGGAGAGACTGCACAGTGGACTAAGGAT
>NW_018128133.1:563002-582038 GCF_001952655.1 Monopterus albus
GGGAAGAAGGCTACCTGCATCCGTGTATCGATTATCGCCGAGGACGAGCGCATCTCACCCAGCCATCACTTGGATTGGGTTTATACTGGAGATGGCTGCGATGATACTCTGCAGATGTATTTCTGACAAGTTGTATTTATAGGAATTTGCATAAGAAATTACTATTTTAATCATTCATCAACACCTAAACACCAGCTGCTGCAGTTTTAAGATTCCCATGTGACCAACTGTGGGTCAAATGCCCTATTGTGGTGGTCATAACAATATGGATGTAAACTCCTGTGTTGTAGTTATTCTGAAACCATAGCAGCGCTTTTTCCACACCAACACTGTTGTAGGCTACGGCTGGCCATTAGGCCTATAGTGTGACGTACGGTTGACGCACAAGACGGGTTGCCATCTATGAAAAATAATTACCTATACTATGTCTGTAAGCTTCAAATGGGTCTCACTGATCACTGCACAATAAAGGTGCACGAATGTAAAAAAAACACTGGTAGGCTGCATCTTTGTTCATTTTTTCCTAACAAAGAGCATTTTGACAAAAATGAGTGTAGACCATTATTTCATATTCATTTTGGCACACTTCAGCCTACAGAAGAAAACAACACTATAAACCACTGTGAAAGTAACAGACTATGTTGATTCAACTTTGATAAACCCTGACCTCTTCAATAAAATTTAATTTGCCATTTTAATTTGTCAACAATATTCAGGGGCTGACCTGCAAGTCTTTTGTCCACTCACTAATAAAGTTCTTGCAATTTAAGCATGTTGTTGTTTGGTTAACATGGGGGAAGATGCAGCGCCTGGGTGGCTTCTCTCCGGGTGCTCCGGCTTCCTCCCGTAGTCCAAAGACATGTAGCTTAGGTTGACTGGTGACTCTAAATTGTCCATAGGTGTGAGTGTGGGTGTGTGAGATTGTCTGTCAGGGTGTCAGCCCTGTGATAGACTGGCGACTTGTCCAGGGTGGATCCTGCCTCTCGCCCAGTGTCAGCTGGGATTGGCTCCAGCCCACTTCAGGAAAAGCGGTAAAGATAATAGATGGATGGATGAAGGAAGATGCCCCCCTTAAGAGCATCGTCTGTTTACTGGAAAGCTGCAAGGTGTTTGGATATGAATTCAGTATGTATAACAAACCCAGTTTCAGGGGTATTAAATGTCTTTATACAAGTTTTAAAAAATCTTGTAAACCTACCACGGGCAAGATGCCCCCTCAGATTTCTTGTTCCAGATGAACCTAAAATTATTAATGGCCTGTGTTTGTTTTCATTATATCAGTTAGTCAGTTCTATATTGATGTTATATATCGCATTTTCTATTTATTACTTTCATGAGGTTTTCACTTGGTCTGTATAAGATAATATTAGCCTACTGGCTACTTGGTCCTTTAATGCACAATTCTGCTGCCAGTTCCTCCTGTCTCACGCATGATCCCTCATTCTGTTATAATTTCTACATCTTAAAGAGGGATGTTGCTAAATTGCACTCTCACCAATCTTTGTGTGTCTTACTGTATCCTCACAAGTAACACCACCAGAATTAGATGATCTTCTCATGGAAATAAAATGTAATCTCCATTTGAGACAAAGATATTTGGTACCTTTGGTACAATATAAATTACAAGTCAAAAGTTAAGAAACATTCCCACTGAACTGAATGGGAGAAATGCTATGAGGAAAGATGCCCCTGGTGGCTTTTTACCCCCTAACCACTTGGGGACATCTCGCTCCAGATTTTTTTCACATATCATAAAATTATATCAAACAAGCCCATTTTATATTTTGTTCCAATGTGATGTGTTTTGTCTGTGTCTGCCTTTGCCAAAAAATACACATCCTTAAATCCTAAGAAGATAAAATTAGATCAGGTTACCTCAAAATCCTATGTCGTGGTGAATTCAGCAACAGAAACTGGTAAAATGAAGATTTGAAAACTGGATGTTTGAGCACATAGGCAACACAAAAACATTAGCTTTGCTGATATTTGGTTGCCTGCAGGTGGACTTAAATATGGGTGGGCATCTTACCCCGAGGGGCATGTGCCCCCACGTTGCCCTACTCTTTAATGCCCAAAACTGAACAAAATGATGCCAGCTTTTCAGTGCTTTGAGAGTGCTAAACAATAAGGTGCTAATATGCTCCAAAATAATGAAATAAATCCTATTTATGAGTAGGTTCCTAAATTTCACTTATAATGAGGAGGCATACTCAGCTAGGACACATGATCCATGACACAGCCTGGATGTTAGTGTCGCTATGGTGACTTGCTTTTTACAAATAGCGCGGACAATGTCAAGTGTCGCTATGGTTGCAGATGAAAATATGTACGCAGGCTTTTTTTATTAGAAACATCAAGAACTGAATTATATCTGTCTCCATGGTAACATCAGAGTATAAGAGAGGGACGAGAGCTCTATATTTTGCAAGTGATTCTTGCCTATAACTGAAGGAGCATAATAACACTATGAGAAAAAGGGTGTTTAAAATAGATCAAGTATGGACATAACTCAGTGAGGCAGTGAGGTGGTGGCTGTGGATTAATAAGTCTGATCTCATGGCCTTATCACTTTATCACTGCAGCTAGTTGCACTGCATATTGCTTAATTTCAAATAATCAAAAGCAATAGGATATATAATAAAGAGCATGCACTCTAATTCAAAAACTTTTTATAGTTTAACTGATGTTGTAATTTATTTCTGAAAACTTTCTGTCTTCAAGCCTAAATAATGCCCTTAGTTTGAAAAATACCAGCTCTGAGATGGTTCCTCTGGGACATGAGGTCAAACTTGCAGCAGTAGAAGACTGACGTAAGACCAGGAGTTGAGGAGTTAGTTAACACGCTGAGTGTTTTAGTATGCCAGAGCAAGAGATCCTGCTCTTTTTTGTAAACACAGATTTGTGCCATTTCAGCATTATTTAACTCCACAACTCCTTCATATCTGTTCCTACTTCCTCCTGAACCAGCTGGTGGCAGACTTGTCTTGAACCTTGCATGGAATGATGCAGCTGTGACTCAGCCAACTGATTTACATCCTGTACTATCAGCTGTAACTCTGTCTGGTTTTGTGGATTACACACTCTGTAACTAAATGATGTCTTAAAATGATAAAACTACACAGAGTTACTGTATATTTAGCCATCTAGCCTGCACAGCATAGTACATATAGCATGTGAAACTCAGGTCTGACAAAGGCACTATTTATACAGACAAGCAAGTGAAAAACAGAGCAGTGAATTCTTACCAAAGAAGGAAAACATGCACTTCAGTGAGTTAAAAATACATTTTTTCTTCCTCATGTTTAATAGTGATCTCCCAGGTCAAGTCTTCTTGAAAGCCTTTTAACAATAACATGTGAAAGCTGAAGACCTCCAGAGCAGCAACAATAAACAACTATAGCAAAGTTTCAAGTTTACTTGGAAGCTCTTAAGACAAAACTCTGAGATCAACCACCAGACTTTTTTCATCCTTGCATCACTCATGCTGCAGTGATTAAAGCAAGTCCAATGTTGTACTTGTGCAGTCTTGTACTGACAATAAAGCATAACTCATGAAACCTAGGTGACCACACGAGTTTTGGAAACACGAGCAGTGTACTTATAGTTCCATTAACTATTTCTGGAAGATACATCCACAGATAAACATGGAAGGTAATTAAGTACATTTAATCAAGTAGTGTACATATGTACAGTTTTGACATACTTATATTTTAATCAAGTATTTCCATTTGTGCTACTTTTAATCACTACATTTTCTTCTCATCATTTATTTGATAATTTTTGTTATTTTGCAGATTCCAATTAATGATACAAAATAAAATTAACATTTAAATTTTGATTATTTCTGATGAGACTACCCAGCAGTATATATGTAAAGAAGTTAAAATAACCCCACCTTTAATAAATGTACTGATTATTATATGTACATTAACCCGGAGGAAGTAGGATGATATGATGAAGAGCTGCCTACAAGTCTGAACTCAGACCAAAAAAAATTCCAAAGCACCCAAAGAGAGTTTGGGAAATTATTCTGCTTGGCTACATGGCTATATTGACTCCTTTAGTAAATTTAATGTGCGTTAGTCCCGCCCGCCTGCGCTGCCTTGACAAGCGTAAGTAACAAACCACCGGTGTCGACGAATCGAGCTCATCCATAGTGGCTTCTGTCCTTACCGAAAACGTGCAAACGTGAAGAAACCGTGGAGGACCGCAGTGAACTGGGTTTTACTGCAGGTTTGTTTTCCTACCTACCATATGTCGCCAGTTTGGTAGTATATCGTCGCGTCTGTTAAGCAGTTAATTATCTACTTAACCTGATTTAACGGCTAACATTAGCTGGACCGTTCGGCCGTGTTCGTGTTATTTTGCGCTAGTGAATACTGTACAGTCGCAACGTGTACACTTGTAGCTGGTAGACACGCCTCGCAGAACAGAAAACAAGTCGCTAGCTTAGCAGAGCTGTTGGCATAGCAGAGCAATCTAACGTCAGTTTAGCAAATAAGCTAACGTTAGCTAGCTAACTTCTGTCAGGTGATACACATATCCTCCCCCTTCTTTGCTTGCTAGGAATTGCGCAGTTTATGTAGTTTCTTGGGATAGCTGCATAGGTTTTAGATGTCGATGAAAAGGGGGGGAAAAGGCTAGATATAAGAAGTTACAGTAACGCTACGTGCTGTCTAAACATTTGTCATTGCACAAATGCACCTACAAATGTGTGTTTCCCAGAGAACCTTATTACACATTGAGGTGGCTGTGGGTGCTGTTGAAAACACCCATGATAGTTAAAATGGGCGCAGCTCATTTCTAATATATGTAGACGTTCACCAGCATCCCCCCATAAGTTTAGCAAGGCCTCAGTACAGGAGTGATGCTTGCAGAAGTGCAGAGTGCTTTTGCAGTGTTCACTAGCAACAGTAGGCAGCGCATGTAGGTGGACTGCATGTGCACAGTGGAGCAGGATTTATACATAGAATCACAGAGATCCTGTTATAACGCTTGACTAAACACACATCATGCTTCCTGCTACAGTATTTGGCTCATTGTCTTTCACACGATTTCTTTTACATTAACCCAGCTTGTCAGCTAGATAAATAGTTTCAGTCATTTCTCAAGCAGCAATTACCAAACATTGTTTGATATGTAAGGATTTGCTGCTTTCCCTCATCTTATGGGGTAGTAAACTGAATGTATTCAGATTTTAGACTGCTATTTGGACAAAACATTATATCTGAAGATGTCACACTGGGCTTTGGCAACATGTGATGGACATCTTTCTTGGTTTTCTGACATTATTGGCCAAGCACTTAATCATTACTTTAAAAAAAAGGTCATCAGTTTAGCTGATAATAAAAATAATGGCTAATTGCAGCTCTAATCAGAATATTTGACCAGATTTACTATGTGACTCCATTGATGCCTTCTCTTCCAGCAGATCCAGGGAGTGGAACCTCTTTGCATTACGCTGCAGGTGCAAGACAATGGAGGCAAAAATCGAACGGCAGGACGAAGACATTGCATTCAGCAACACTGACGCTAATGGTAAGATGATCAGTTTTAATTTTTATAAAGAAATATTCAGCCATTTATGACCATACTGTAAAAGAACTGAGCTGTTATATCCAGCTTGAAAAACTGTGTATAATATACCAGATAATTACTTCACTCAAGAGAGACAAAAATGAAAAAACTGAACATTCCTGGCATTGACTACATAGCATGTGGACATGTCAGATGGTTGAGGGACTCTCCTGTCCAAGATGTTTCTGTTCGGTAGGTTCCTGCACAGATCAGACTGTGTTTTAATCCATGAAGGGTACATGGTGGTGCTGGACGTGCTCCAGGATACAGTTGGCTGCTGAATGAAACCCATTCTTGGTTGGAACGTGCTGTACGGCTAGCACTCGCCACTGTGTTTATATTTTTTGTCACTTCTATTAATTCTTCAGTCACTGTAGTCCATAGTAATAATTACGTCCCCTTTGCCCTTTTTTTTTTAAAACAATAAATATTGCGTTGGTGTTGCCCTAATTTCTTTTTTATCCTGCCATACTGAGGTGCAAACTTTTTGAAATTTTCAAATTCTACACAACAACATTAAAGTTGTTACCTAGGACATCTGTAGTAACTGATGAATACATTGCACAGAATGACTGCCTGGCTCAGATTTGACCTGAAATGTTTTCCTCTCAGGTAAACGCCCAGCTGAGGACATAGATGAGGAGCAGGCTTTTAAACGTTCACGCAATACTGATGAGATGGTGGAGCTGCGTGTGCTGCTTCAGAGCAAAGTAAAGACCTGTTCAGTTCACACAGTGAGCAAAAATGTTTTTTTTTTTTTTTCCATACCGATCAAATGAGATTTCTTTTTCTAAGGAAACCCTCTTTTTTGCAGAATGCTGGCGCTGTTATCGGAAAGGGTGGAAAGAACATAAAAGCCCTACGTACAGATGTGAGTAAATGGATAAAATGGTGATAACATTTCTGCAGCTGAGGGGAGAAATGTAGTTGGCTGATGCCTGTTTGTTGCAGAACCTGCACGCGTCTTTTTGCACATAGCAAGTGTGCTCTATTTAAATACTGTCGAGAGATATTTACATTGTAAAGATCTATTATTTGAACCCCCGGTTATTGGATTCCTTCAGAAAAATTTCCAGATTCCTTGTCAGCAGGTTTTTAATCATTTGACATCAAGAGCGGACATGCACTGTTAGTCACTGAACCCAAGTGGACAGACAAGAAAGGCCTTGTTAGACAGATCAATTGGATTTTGTGTCCAGACCTCGTGTGAGTTTGAACCTGAGGCACTGTAGTTCTCGAGACTGTTTAAACTTATCTTTGTCCAGGTCACACTTCCTGTTCTTCTTCACTCACCACAGTTTCAAGTCTCTCATTTCACTTTTGGGACAACGTATAGCGTATATTCAATTAAAAATGTATTCCTTCTCCCCCTTTTCCCTTCTCCTTTACTTTTTTTTTATTTTTGGCCACCTTCCTCTGTTGCCCATGTACTGGATCGACTTGCCCCTCCTGCGTTGCCCACCTTGACGTTGGCCCAACCTCCCCCCGCCCCTGAACAACCGCCCGCCCGCCCACCTGACACTCCCGGTTGGCCCCGCTCATAAACCGTGCCCCTCCTTAAACGGGTGCCTAACTTGACATCATGTGATTGAATGCCCTTGCCCAATGCCAACCTCCTCCACCACAACCACCACCACCATCACCACCACCTCGGCCCATGCAGTACAATGCCAGTGTATCAGTCCCAGACAGCAGTGGCCCAGAGCGGTATGTCCCACCAGTTATTGCCTCACTGCCTGATAAGTACAGTGAAACACATGTCTTTGATATCCTGCCTTCTGTTTCATTTTAACATTTAATATACATAAAAGTATACTTCCCTATCCCCCAAACACCCCCTCCTCCTTGTAAGAGATGTTTTTTTCCTTTTGATTTTTCTGTCCATTTTAAGCATCTCCATTGAGTTGCTTCTTGTCATTACAGTTGTCCAAGTAGCGAATCACTGACAACCCACTACCTAGTAGCTGGTATTTGATGGTTAGCAACACAGCTGTCAGATGTTGTTTTTCCATGCTGTGATGTTTAATTTTACCATGAAACTTGTGGGAAGCAGACATCTTTCTGTCCCTCTGTCCGCCCCTTCCTCCCTCTCTCCCATTGTGCATCAGAACAGAGCTGCCTTCCAGCCCTTTCATAGCCTCAAACTCCACCCCCCTCTTGTCCTGTGCCACAGAGTAGTTGGTAACCACTCATATTTCCTTCCTCACCTCAACTCCTCTGCTCTGTTGCTCTTTTCTCCTGCCCACCCCTTCTCCTCCTCACCTCAGCCCCAAGCCCTCTCCTCCCCATCTCTTCCTGTTTCCCAACCCCCCTGGTCACAATGAAAAGGTGTGCTGGTGGTGCAATTGTCATGGCAGGTTATTGTCTCAGTTTATGTTCCTTTGCCCAACTTCCTGGTGGTGGGATGGTTATAGAAGAAGTCGCTCTCACCCCTCGCCCAACTCTGTGGCCAGTCTCACATTAATTTGAGCAGTTCTGAAGCTGCCTATTCTCCCAAGATTTCTCTTACTTTGAAAATGCTGTTAGATTGAGTGCATGTCAGCTGCTTATTGAATCAGTTTAGTTTTGGGAAAAGGTATAATTGTGCATAGTATGCAGGAGGCCTTATTTTCCTTTTTTAGTTTGAAACCTTTTGTAAGTCTCTGCGTAACTGTTGGACCACTTCTCACATTTGCTTTTATCAGATTTTGCTTTGTGTTCTATTGTTTTCCCCTTTATAATGTCTTGCTCACTTTGGGCCAAAATGGTTCCTGACAGGATCCTGAGTGTGAACGCCAGTATCGACACTATTGGAGAGATTCTGCTGAAAATCATACCAACTCTGGAGGAGGTAAGCCACCATGATAATTACATTGTTAATTATGTATACATGAGTAGAGGGCAGTCCAGAATGATTGCTTTTTGAAATCTGTAGCCTGTTGGAATTAAGAGAATAGAAAAAAGAATGTTTGGACACTAGTAGTTTGTTTGTCTCATGCACACACAGAAGGACACAGAGGCTAACAAAGACAGTGAAGAAGAAGACTGCAAGCTTAAGCTTGGATGCAAACAACACAGGATTCAAAATATTCAAAACAAAATCAACTTTAGAAATGCATGCAGTACATTTGTTAGACCTCAAAGATTCAAACTGTGTGTTCTTGTAAGAAACGGTAAGACATACAAGGGAACTGCACAGGACACCTTTAAAATGAGACCTAAAACAAAACAAAACAAAAAAAAAATTGAAAATCAACTGGTGCCACAGATTTTTTTCTTTTAGTCAGGAGGCATTAAACTGGCTGCCATAAATTACACCTATGGCTAAAATAAGATGACATGAGCTCTACACAACAAGACTGACCTAAACCCACTTTTACTTGGTCGAGACACATTGGGTCAAAGACCAGAACTGACCATAAGTGACTCAGTTTTACTGCAGTGGTCTTTTTAAATCACTTCTGTCAGTGTGAGAGCCTGGACCTGGACTTTGACTTGTACTGCGTTGTCTCCCATGCAATGGCAGCCCATACTAATATTGATCCACTGCCATATTAAACAACATTGCTTCAGATGTGTCCAACCATCAAATGAAAAGATTACACATGGTCCAGCTTTTGTGTGCTCCTTAACACATTATGCATCTTACTCAATTAACGTTGGATGTATTTTTGAAGTGACGTCTCTGCTACCTTTGAGAAGCTCCCAGTAATTAGCCAATATCTAGACTTGTCACAGAAATGATTGTTATTTTTGATGATTTTCCAACTGCTCAGTCAAATATTGGTTTCTTTAATGAGAGTAAAGATTTCAGTGGATTTCCAAATTGTGTGTGATCCTGACACTTCTGGACTAAAGCTAAAAGCCCACCTCATTTTGGATTTGCATACAGTAGGGTGGCTGTCATTTTCCCCCCACATTGCCATCATAGAGTATCTGATTGCAGAAATGCTTTGTTATGCAACTGTAGGAAGAATTTCAGACTCTTCTGACATTACTGATCTTGGCGTTGTGTTGCTCTAGTACCAACATTATAGTGGAATTGATTTTGACTGTGAGCTTCGCCTGCTGATCCATCAGAGCTTGGCAGGCGGGATCATTGGGGTGAAAGGTGCCAAGATAAAGGAGCTGAGAGAGGTAGGACCAAGTTCAGATTTGCTCCATAACTTGGTTTGGAGTTGAAAATATATTGACTTTTTACTTATTTAACAAGAGTAGTAGCAGTAATGGCATAATATACGTGTATTTAAGGAAAATTATGTTTTTGCTGGTGGCATTGGCTAGTTCAGTAGCAGTCGTATTCATGTTTCTGTGCCAGAACACCCAGACCACCATTAAGTTGTTCCAGGAGTGCTGCCCACACTCCACTGACAGAGTCGTCTTGGTGGGAGGAAAGCCTGAACATGTCATTGAATGTATAAAAGTTATTCTGGAGCTGGTGTCAGAGGTGAGTTCACAGGCCTGAGATCTGCTGAAAACCCCAGCATTCTTTAAATGGTCATGCATTTCATCTCATGCAAATAAATATAATTACTTGAAGCTGTAATTGTTTTTTTTCTTGCTCTTTATAGCTTATTTCAACAAGTATTTTAGAGCAGACAAGGCTTGTGCAGTCTCTTTAATTTCCTTTGTCTTCACTTGCAGGCACCAATCAAAGGTCGTGCCCAGCCTTATGACCCCAACTTCTACGATGAGACGTATGACTATGGAGGTTTCACAGTGTTATTTGAGGAGAGAGGCAGACGTCCCATTGGTGGCTTCCCCATTCGTGTTCGTGGGGGTTTTGAGCGCATGCCCCCTGTTCGTGGCAACAGATCCATGCCTCCCTCCAGAAGGGACTATGATGACATGAGCCCCCGTCGGGGTCCACCGCCGCTGGGCAGAGGCGGACGAGGGGGCAGCCGAGCACGTAACCTGCCTCTTCCCCCGCCACCGCTGCCAAGAGGAGGGTGAGGAGGTCCTATTTATTTTGGTTTCTTTCCCACCTGAACTGCTTGCTTTCAAGTGGTTTCGTTTCAACAAATGAAAAGAGGTAAACCAGAGGCATGTTGAGTTTATGCCCAACTCGTGAATATTTGAGCAGTTTCTCAGTGAAAAGTGACTGCACAGTAGCCATCCTCCTGTAATATTACATTACACTGTAAAATACCTTTTTATCCTGTTTGTCTGTTGTTTCTGAGTTGCCATCTCTACTAAAATGCTCAATCAATTGTTAGTCCCTTCTGAATCGAGCTCAGATAAATATCCTCACAAAGTGCATCCATGATTTTCAATGAGTCAGCAGCGTTTGATTTCCCCACATGGAAACATGTTGTGATAACAGTGCAGGATTACAGCAACAGTTACTGTCCAATCAATGAGTTATATGTCAGTCCATAGAACTTAAGAGCCCTTGATTCATTTGTAAAAGCAGTTGTGAAGGCAACACTTTGGTTTCTTTGTCTCTGTTCTGGACCAGATGAACCAAACCACAGGTGTGAATGCGACCTTAGATGTCCAGTGTACAAATGTACAGTATTTTTGGGCATTTTGATTTAATTTTTCCAACACTCTTTGCTTGTATGACATTGTTTGCAGGGGAGACAGGTTCTCACATGGCAGCTACCACAGCAGCATGGACGACAGACCAAGGTGAGTATGAAGGAGGATCGTCACTAAAAGCCAGAATTCACATTATTATTGAATAAAATCTGTGGGTGTGGCAAACATGAACAAATGACGGTCAGGTAAAAACAGTGGGAATTACATGTAGCCTACTAAAACAGCTCAAATAATAAATTTAGAATAATGTTCATCCAGTTTGTCAACAGAACAACAGAATCATGTTGTACTAACACAGTTTTTATTAGGAATAATGTACTATTGAATACTCAGATTAGTTCAAGTGGCTTCTTTTTTCTGTACTTTTGATCATTGTTTATTAAGTTTCTATCAACAAAACAACACTTCCTGATGTTTTTCACGTTAAAAGCCTACTTCTAAGGAAAAGGTTTTAGTATGAGAAAATTTGGGAGGAAGTGTTTGATTCATGGTGGGGGGAAGTGGAACACCGGACATGACTCTTGCTATGAAAATGGAAATGATCCTTAATTTATCAGACCTTCTTGTGTGCAGTGACAGAAGAGGCCGAGGAGGAGACCGTTATGACAGCATGGTGAGTGACGTCGGCATGTACAGATGCTGTTGTGATGCTAGGCTACGTGTTTGTAGCTTCCTAGTCGTGTAGCAGGTGTTTGTGAATTGTGTTTCAGATAAAGTGATTGGGAATCCTCTTTCTGAATGTAGTACAGAGCACGGAGGCATGGACGCTGTGCTGTGTTTCACCGTGTATGCACACTGATTTTAGGCCTGTTGTTGCCTGGCAACAGTTGTCTCCTTGGTTACCACAGAGCAGCTGAGGATGTAGTCCAGAGATCCACCAGGCTAGCAAATGAACCTGAGCCGAAAAGAAAGCAATTCCTGAACAGGTCCCCTTCCGGTCACAGCTGCAAGCAAACTGTTTTGATAACAAGGCAAATAGGTTTGATTGGATAAATATCAATAGATGCCCGTGAATTCCCAATAATTAAAGTCAAACATGGTTTGCTTAAGAATATGACAACTATCAGACTCTGATTTTGCTTATCAAAGTGCAAATGAATTTCAGCAGCGAGAGCCTTAAGAGTTAAAAATAATAATAATAATAAAAGAATTTTATTACAGACTTCATAAATACAACATGGCCAAAGCTGCAAAGTGTTTACATGCTCAGCTAACTCAAAACATTTAGCAAATGTGCTAGTGTTTTTAACTACAGTCTCATAAATTGAACAAAAATAAAAAATAAAAACATTATTATGGCATGGTGCAAAAGTTTGGGCACCCTACACAATCAGTACTTAGTAACACCTCCTCTGGCAGATATCACAGCTTGCAAACGCTTTTCATAGCCAGCTAAAAGTCTTTCAATTCTTGTACTTGGGATCTTCTCCCATTCTTCCTTGCAAAAGGCTTCTAGTTCTGTAATATTCTTTGGTCGTCTTGCATGCACAGCTCTTTTAAGATCTACCCACAAATTTTCAATGATGTTTAAATCAGGGGACTGTGATGGCCATTCCAAAACCTTCAGCCTGCGTCTCTTGAGGTATTCCATAGTGGATTTCGAGGTATGTTTAGGATCATTGTCCTGTTGTAGAAGCCATCCTCTTTTCAGCTTCAGCTTTTTTACAGATGGTGTGATGTTTGCTTCCAGAATTTGCTGGTATTTAGTGGAATCCATTCTTCCCTCCACCCGTGCAATGTTTCCTGTGCCACTGGCTGCAACACAACCCCAGAGCATGATAGATCCACCCCCATGCTTAATAGTTGGCAAGGTGTTCTTTTCATGAAATGCTGCTCCTTTTTTTCTCCAAACATGCCTTTGCTGATTGTGTCCAAAGAGTTCTATTTTAACTTCATCAGTCCACAGCACTTGTTTCCAAAACGCATCGGGCTTCTGTAGATGTCCTGTTGCATACTTCAGACGTTGGATTTTATGATGGGGACGCAGATAAGGTTTTCTTCTGCTGACTCTTCCATGAAGGCCTTGTCTGTGCAAGCATCGCTGCACAGTGGAACGGTGCACCACCACTCCTGAGTCTGCTAAATCTTCCTGCAGGTTTTTTGCAGTCAAATGTGGGTTTTGATTTGTCTTTCTGACCAGCATACGAGCAGTTCTGTCCGAGAGTTTTCTTGGTCTTCCAGATCTCATCTTGACCTCCCCAGTTCCCCTGATCTGCCATCTCTTAATTACATTTCTTACTGTGGAAACTGCAAGCTGACAACGCTTTGCTATCTTCTTGTAGCCTTCTCCTGCATTGTGGGCATCAATAACTTTCATTTTCAGGGTCTTACACAGCTGCTTAGAGGAACCCATGGTTGCTGGGTGTCCGCAAGTGTGTGCACAAGGTTTGAAGAGTCAAGGTATTTGTACAGCTTTGAAATTGGCATTTACCAATGACAACTGTTGCTGTGCATCAGATCTAACGAGCTGATTAAGGTCTGAAACCTTGTGAGAGACTTTGAGACTCTGGAACTCTTAGGGTGCCCAAACTTTTGCACCATGCCATAATCATGTTTTTATTTTTTATTTTTGTTCAATTTATGGCATAAGAAGTAACTATGCATCACTGTTTGCAGAAAATATTGTGCATTTTTTCCATTTCCAAGAGAAACTGTGTTAACATCTGTTCAAATAAAAAATCACCAAAATCTGTTATTTATCAAGGGGTGCCTAAACTTTTGCATAAGACTGTATTTAGAATATTTGTCCTAATGCAGACTGTTAATGTTTGAACAGACAGAGGATGGTTTTATTGGGTTAATTCAAATTATTACTGTGCATTTAAATGACCTAAATATAGACAGTTAATTATTTGATTAAATTAGCACACCAATGAACCACGTCTTTAAAAAGTGATATCCCAGACGGCTGAAAGCTCAAGCACTAAATAAGCTGAATATTTTGACCCAGTTTCAAAGTTGCTAAGTTCTAAAGTTTGAGTGGCTGCCTGTGACTAATGTGAAATATGAAATTACTATTATTGCAGTATTTTTTTTTCTCCTGGCATTTGAATCTCACCTCATCCTCTAAAATGTACTAAGGACCCCTCTTCAAAGTAACCATAAGTCCGAGGGCAGTGTGAACTCTGGTCTTCTCACTGTTCAGCAGAAATATGTTGCAGGATGCAGGAAATCTTCAAGACAAAGCAGCAAACATAAGAAAAATGTCATCTTAACTCAGTGCCTGCAGGTGGCACAATAGTAAGTATTGCTGGAGGTTTTGGTAAATGGACTGTATTTTATATAGCGCTTTCTCACAGTGTGTTGCACTGGCCAAAGCGCTTTACAGAAGGTCATACACCATTCACACACAACATTCACACACCGATGACAACAGGCTGCCACGCACCGGCGCTAGTCAAGCCACCGGGAGCAATTCAGGGTTCAGTGTCTTGCTCAGGGACACTTAGGCATGTGGGGAGACCGGGAGTCAAACCACCAACTTGTTGGTCAGGAGATGACTGCCCTACCTCATGAGCCACATGAGTTTCCTTTTTTGTTGAAGGTACACCACACATCTACTACTGTGCAGCTGTGACTCTTATTTCTAAACGTTTATGCCCGTTGAGCTTAAACTGCAAGGCTGAACTGGTGACAGTTGAAGGTGCTTTGCAGTCATGACGCTGTTTCTCCCTGTGGGAGTCTATCAAAGAAAATATGTTTCCATGTCAGATTTTGGTCACATTATCACCATTACATTATTGAATGATCATGATCAGTGTTTTTCAAGTGAATAAACTCAAAAAGATGCTGAAAGAAACACTCAATTCAGGATGGTCCCAAAGTTACTTCAGATGTTTTGGTGGCCTGTAGGTCTCAGGTTTAAAACCAGTAATGCACTTTTCAGATAAAGCATGAATCTCACTGAAGAACATGCAGGGACTACTCAAGGCTGTGGAATCAGTACTGACTCAGGTCCTCGTGAACTTTTCCAGCACCTTGCTGAATATGTGCCTCAGATAATTCAGGATATGCTGGATACAAGAATAATGATACTGGCCAGAATGTTTGTAATATTGTAGAGTGAATTCTGTGTCTTTTTTTTTTTATTGCACAGGAATCATTATTGTGACATTAAAATTGTTTTCTCTCTCTCTCTTTTTTTTTTTTGTTTGTTTGTTCACTAATTGATCCTGAACCGCAGAGCGGAGGTGGATATGGTGAGTGTACATATTTATATAAATCCTCAATAGATTGACAGTTAATGAAAAATGTTTTTTACCGTTTTGCTTTGTTTTTTAGTTTTGGCCATCATTCTTCTCAGATATATCATATGGGGACACAGTTACTCCTTAAAAAACACAGTTATCCTGTAATTTACTTGTTAGAGCACAAAGACCTTCTGGCTGTACTGTGTGTTTACTATCACACTGTCTCTCTGTGTATCTTTGGTTTTCACTTTCTGGTTTCCTTTTCAATGTTTTCTAAGATAACAACTCTTCCTGGGACCACTTTCAGTCTGGTGAGTGTTAATTGATTGTTGTTGTCCCAGTGTCTTGTTCCCTAACCTGAAGGGATTGCTTCATGTTGTTTCATAAAGACAGATTCACCTTACATGCACTTCTTCACTTCCTAGGTGGTAGAGGGTCATACAGTGATATAGGAGGCCCAGTCATCACAACACAGGTCACCATCCCGAAAGATGTAAGTAAGGAATCTGTTCACACTCCAAAACACATGACTCTTAGAGTAAAATCCATGTGTGTGGTTGTTGTGCAGCTGGCTGGCTCCATCATCGGTAAGGGCGGCCAGAGGATCAAACAGATCCGCCACGAGTCTGGGGCATCCATCAAGATTGATGAACCACTAGAGGGCTCTGAGGACCGCATCATCACCATCACAGGAACACAGGACCAGATCCAGAATGCCCAGTACCTGCTTCAGAACAGGCATGTGCTTCTGTGTTTCTCCCTGAAAAACTAAATGATCTCGCTGGTGTGGTCTTCTCTGACGGTCGCTGGAGAGAAGTAGACAGCTTATCAGTTGATGCGTTGTTTACTGTCCCAAATGGTAAATGTATGAAACTTCTAACACAGATATAAAAATGAATAACTTACAACATACAGTGCGTTTGTTCCTATATAATATTACCTGTGCTTTACAGTATATACAGTACAGCTACTACAATTGGTACTGCTTTTTAGTTTTTGCCTCAGACATTATCTATAATCAGTGACAGAAACTCAGCACTAGAGCGATGCTAATTGGTCAATGAATTGACAGCTGTTAACCGATTACTCATTTTAATCTTTTTAAAAATCACATTCTTTTTTTGTGGTTCTTTCACTTTAAACTGTAATCTGAATGTGTTTGAGGTCTGTACTTTTGTTCTCACACTGAAATAAATGCAGGGCATTTCTCTATTTTGTAACAAAGAATAAATACATAATCAATAGAAAAGATAGTTGGCAGATTGATAATGAAAACAATCATTAATTGCTGCCCTAATGTGTTAAACATAATGTACAAACTTAATGTTCCTTAAATCAGTATTTTATAGCTTTAGATGTTCAGATTTTGTATAGTATGTCAGAATGTAAGTGCGTTCTTTTTCTACACTGGTATTTCATTTTGAAGCACTTTTCAGTTCACACATTTCTTTTTCCCATTATTAAATGGCTTAGCTGGTCTCACCGGTCATATCGCTTCTTGCAGACAATTTATTTTCAGCCTTGACCTTCGCACACTTTCTATACTGTATCTTAACATTGTGCTCCTCATAAAATTATCTTAGTTTGCAGCATCCAGCTTTACCAGCTCCTGTCCTATGTCCTTTTCCTGTTAAAATAAATATTCCTTAATGTGATCATGAAATGTCCTGACCTTTATCTGTCTCTGATTTTAGTGTGCGGCAATATTCAGGTCGATTCTTCTAGGAAGAAAGAAGTGAAGAAGAAGAGAGAAGCCATGCTGCCATACTGTTTGCTCCTTCTATTCAGAGCCTACATTCCTCTGCTTTGGGTAGATGTGCCCCCTCCCCCCACCGTCACACACTACACCACCTATCTGTACATTATATGTTTTATTTAGAAGAGTTTCTGAAAAACCTTAAGCTGTCAAACAGCAAACATGGAGTCAACATATTTCTGTGCTGGTGTAATTATTTTTTGGGAGACTCTTGTGCCATCGTTGGAGTAAAATCATCTGCTAAGTGATAACTTTTGGTGTTGTGAGTCACCCCTCGCTCTTATCTCCCTCATTTCAGTACAGCATGCAGAATTGAATCTTTTTGTAAGGAACATTGATATTTGTTTTTCTTTTTGTCTACCACAAATGTTGAAGCACTTTCTCCAGATGAAGATACATGGACTTTAAATGGTTAAAGAACCATTTAAATAAACTTTAACTTTACATCCAACATCCTTTTCTACCCTTGGGCGAGTTTCACAAAGATGGCTCATATCAAACTAGTAATCAGACTTAATGTTTATCAGTTGCAGAAAGCTGTCTAGTTCTTGACCATCTTAAGTAGAACTGATTTACCATGAAGACCAAGTTGAATAATAGTCAAAACCCCCAGAAGGTTCAGTTTACTAGAGTCTTGACCAGAGAATATTCACATGTGAAATTTTGCCAGAATTTGTCAAGTAATTGTTTCAGCACTAGTGGACTGGTCGATTTCCAGTTGTCTGGGTAAATAATGAACAGTGGCGGTTCTACATTGAATTACTCCCTGGGCGAGATGAACTCTCCTCCTACGCCCGCGCCCCCTCCCCTCCCCTTTTCACCTCCCTCTCACACAGCTTCTGTGCACGGCACCTTCTCATCAAGCAGGGGCGCCACATATGATAGATAATAGAAAACTGCTTAGCGGCGCAGATTATTTTTTTTCCAAGTGCTTGCGCCGCCCCCCACGTGTCATGAAAAAATGCTGCCCGGTTCGCCCATGCCAGAAACCGCCACTGATAATGAAGCTGCCATGCATAGCTGGGGTCAACAGGGGCCAGTTGACCATTAGCCCCTTGGCGTCCGGTAGATTCTACAGCATAGAAGTGTAATGTGGCCATGTGTGCAAGTATCATAATCCACTATCATCACCTCTAAACATGTTGGATCTCATTTGGTTTGTTTAGTCTGCACTAAAACAAACATTCATCACTTTACAGGGGCTTACATGTTGGGCAGTTTCTTTTTTTTTTTTTACTCTGAGCAGTAACTTTCTGGAGTCTGCTGCCTCCCAGTCACAAAAATAGTCTGATATGTAGCCAGTGTTGCTGTTGTCCAACTGGGCTTCTACTTTAATTGAGCAAGGAAAATTTGTTCTGGGTGAGCTGTTGTAATGTGGGCCATGTATGTACCATAAGGGAGGTTTAAGGAGCTTCTGAGCTGTTGGTACTGTTACTGTTGTTCAACCAGCTGCCATCAGAGATGAGAGCAGTGTCTACTCATCTAGGCTAACTTTCTGCCATAAGACAATTACTGTAAATGCATTTCCCAGAATGTCAAGGGTTTGCTGGAAGTTGGGCTAAATGTGCCAGTGTGATTGTGCTAAAAGTAATTTAATTTAAGAGTTTGTTTTTCTTTGAAAGAGAAGGAGCTGTATAAAGTAAATGAGCACGCATATATATATATATATACACACACACACACACACAGTGGGTACGGAAAGTATTCAGACCCCCTTAAATTTTTCACTCTTTGTTATATTGCAGCCATATGCTAAAATCATTTAAGTTCATTTTTTTCCTCATTAATGTACACACAGCACCCCATATTGACAGAAAAACACAGAATTTGACATTTTTGCAGATTTATTAAAAAAGAAAAACTGAAATATCACATGGTCATAAGTATTCAGACCCTTTGCTCAGTATTTAGTAGAAGCACCCTTTGGAGCTAATACAGCCATGAGTCTTTTTAGGAATGATGCAACAAGTTTTTCACACCTGCATTTGGGGAT